>NW_026591597.1:3930733-3969646 GCF_907164565.1 Psammomys obesus | reverse complement strand
GCCACTCCCCAAGTCCACTGATAGGGGAGGTTCTCCTCTCCTTTCTGGTCTTAGTCTATCAGTTCTCATCAAAAGTGGCTGCATTGTCCTCTACTGTGGCCTAGTAAGGCTGCTCCCCCCTCAGGGGGAAGTGATCAACGAGCAGGCCAATCAGATTATGTCAGAGGCAGTCCCTCTTCCCATTACTATGTAACCCACTTGGACACTGAACTGCCATGGGCTACATCTGTGCAGGGGTTCTAGGTTATCTCCACGAATAGTCCTTGGTTGGAGTATGAGTCTCTGGGAAGTTCCCTCTGTTCAAATTTTCTTGTTCTGTTGCTCTCCTTGTGGAGACCCTGTCCTCTCCAGCTCTTACTATTTCCCACTTCTTACATAAAATTCCATTCACTCTGCCCAACAGTTGGCCAACATATATACAGTTTTGAGCCACTATGGATGACTGTTATAAAATCGTAAACACACATATACTTCATAGTGACATGATTGAAGATAGGAACTTCTTTTAGTGAACAAAATGAATAATAAATTTATCGTTGTACAAGAATTTTCACGATACTTGCGAGTGTATGGGAATGTAAGCGTGTGTGGCAGGATGGAATGTGGGCATGTTATGGTCCCGATATGTAGATTAGAGGGCAACCTACAGAGTAGGGTCTCTCCTTCTAACATGTTGGTTCAGGAGTTGAACTCAGGCCATCAGGTTTGGTGGAAAGTGCCTTTATTTGCTGAATCATCTCATCAGCACAGTAAAATTTGTTGAAAGTGAAGTTTAAGCTAATAGCTGTCTGGTTTAGGAAGTCCTAGGTATATTAGTATTTAGATAACAAAAGGAGTTTAAGGACGTATATAATACAAAGCTGTTTCTGAGAGAGAAGGGAGATCACCCTTTCATCTATGGCCAAATGTTTCTGCTTCACTTTCTTATGCTTATTGTGGCAAAGTAACACGAACAGATGCTTTTGTTCAGCAGAGTGCTTTCCTCGACATTCTAGAGCCACAGTTTTCATCCTTCCCAATGCCTCAGCCCTTTAATACTGTTCCTCATGTTGCAGACACCCCCAACCATAAAACTGTTTCGCTGCAATTTTGAAACTGTAATTTGGATACTGGTGTGAATCATAATGTAATTATGTGATACGAAGGATACCTGATATGCATCCCTGTGGTGGTCACGACTTGCAGACTGAGAACTTTCTAGATGCACTCTTTCCATCATCCTGTAGGGAAATGCTTTCTTGTCTCCTCCAGCCTCTGCTGGCAGTTCCTGCATATAACTCCTGTCAGGTCTTCTACTTCACATGGTCTTCCTGTGTCATTCCCTCCAGCCACTGTCAAGCCTATCTATATCATTGTGACATAATGAGCTTCAAGTGGTTGTCATTAAATTTAGGGCTTAATAACTGAGGATTATTCCCTCTTGAGGTTGTTAATTATATTTGTAAACACCACCACACATAATAGAAATAAAGCCATATTTTTTAGGGTTCGAGCAATGTGGATATTTATTTTTGAGTAGCTACCGTCCAAGTCAATCATACTGCATCTATATGTGGTCGGTAAAACTGTTTATTCCTCCCTATGCCACCTATATCTAAAAAGAGGGAGAGAGATTTCCAAAGAGAAAGGGCCTACCAAATACATCTTTCTATTCTCAAGGTCAAGCTTGTTTTATGAAAGACACCCACTCATTACACAAATCTACTCAGTAAGCTCAGTTAATACCCCCCAACCTGAAAGCTGCACCTTCATTTCTATTTTATTTTAAGTCGTTGGATGCCACCTGGCTCAAATCTCTCTTTCTTACTCATAACGGAGAAGAGTAAAGTGGTAAGCTAGTGCTGTGGAAAGTGCCATATTAAAGAGGTAAGCCTTCATTCCATTTCAAAGAGAATCTGAGAAATGTGCATGGTCATCTCTGATCTACCTTTAGTGAAGGTCTTATGCATTGTAGCTCTCTTTATATTTTATTTATGTAACAAAGCTGAACTTAGGAGAGTAATCGGCTTCTAGAATTTACTCACCCCCAGGGGTAGTCTGTAACAAATGTGACTGTTGAGCCAGAAGCCATGAATATCAACACAAAGAACATAAAGTGATCACACTTTCCTCTCTGAATGCCTGTGTTTTGAAAAGAAACACACAACAGTATTATAAGCAGAATCCTGTTGTCGACTACTATATAATAGGAATTTAGAAATTCAAATTATATTTAACACAGTGTTTTCAGAAACATATCTAGGCAGTGTTGCATGCCTGTTCCACATTTTCCCGTCTCTAGCACCGAATCTTTGCCATGACAATCTACGGTTTTTCTTTCCACACTGTGGAAGTTGGTAATAGTGAAAATATCCCCAAATGTTTCCCTGCTCTTAAGGTGGTTCAAAATTGGAGCTATTGGGGAAAGCAGATGGAGTCACAAGCAATGGGAGATAATTATATTTACTGGCTGAACTACAGTGAGCTGAACTTCAATGTAGAAAGGAGAATGTTTCACATATGATATCTGAAACTGAGCAAAGCAATATTGCTTTCAACATTATTTGAGTTTTCTTATGTAAGAATGATTGCCTTTGATTTAGCAGGTTCATTGAGTTTTATTCCTTCATTTTGCTTGTATGTACCTTTCTACTTATGATGCAATTTAACAGTTACCAGTTTTACGTTGAGTGAGCTAAAAAATCACTAGGATGTGTTTCAACAAATCTTTGAATTTTCTGTCATTAACAGTAGAATGTATATGTATTCTTTTTCCACCAAGCTCCATTCATCATTCCCCCTTTCCTCATTCACATGCACTAAGTTTTAAAATAAAACCAGTGAGTATATAGCATAAGTTGTGGGTGATGTTGGTCCCACCTGATTGCTCGGTATTCCATTAGTCAGCAGTGCCTGGTTGAGTGCAAATTCATTAGCCTCGTCCAGTGTTATTTACTTGGAAACTATAAGTTACATCAGGCCATCGGTTGAAATAAGCCCTTCTAGACAACTGTAAGGCAGGCTTGCATGGAATGACCTCTGAGAGATGACTGCCTTCAAGAATCCTCAACTTGAATGGTCCTAACCTCTCAGAGAATTTCTTCAAGTGTTTTCGATATATCAACAGCTTCTGTGCATGGACTACATTATTTACATATATTAGTTTACACTGTCCCTTATAATGTAAAGATTTAAGCATTTTACTACGTTTTCTTTTAAGGCACGGATTGTCAGCTGATGTATTTTTCTCTTTATTTATTGCCAGCTATCTGTGTGCCCATGGCACTCTCTTGGGAAACAATCATTTTTTGTTAGAGGCCCTGGAAGACAGGAAGTCCACCAGCTTTACCTGCACATACAGTGCGGGTGATTCCGCACATCATTTATTCCCTTTACCTGTTAGTATTTCTGTGTATGTGTTAAATTATAACTTAAACATACAATAGTTAACTATCAACAATATAGAGTTTGTGAATTTTAGTAAGTTGATGTACAGCAATAACTAAATTACAATTTTAACACTTCCGTCGTATAAAAAAGACCCCTTATAATCAGGTCTGCTCTGTCTGACAGCATATGCCATGCTCGACTTTTCTTTCACAAGACATTTCATGCAAATGGAAGCAATTAATTTCAGGTCCTAAGTGTCTGGCTTCTTTTGCTTTACATGTTTTTCAGTTCATTCATGTCACATGATTTGCCCCGATTCTTCCCCCCTCTTAGAATTGCTATTCTTTCTCCTTCTCATCCTTCCTGAATAATTTTTTTTTGTATTCATCTTTTTCAGCATTTTTTGAGGTTTCCAAGCTTGGGTGATTATGAATGGTGTGCTTATCAGTACTCACAAGTAGTTCTGCAGGGATTTATATATATATATTTTTTATTTTTAAGGCGTAGTGCAACAGTGGAGACGTACGGTAATCTGATATCAAACATTATAAGAAGAAACTCAACCATTTGGCACACACCCACACTATTTTATATTTTCATCAGAGGTATGACGTTTAAATTCTTCCATATTCTCCTCAGTACATTTCATGGCATACGTTATATTATCTTCCTCTTGTAGTATAAATTTTGTGAGAATACTACTGTGGTTTTAACTTGCCTTCTTCTACTAACCAATGATATTAGTTGTTAAACGTCACTTAAAATACGGTTGACTGCATTTCTACACCCACGTATATAGTATGTTTAAGAATACATTGTTGAGGACAGCGTCGGTGGTATACGAAATGGACTCAGATACCTGCTTTTGGATCACTCTCTCCTAGCTGGGCTGTCTTGTCTGTCCTCAATAGAAGAGGATGCACTAAAGCCTGATTCAACTAATTGAGCTAAGGTTGGTGTGTAAAGGGGAGGTCCCCTTTTCTGAAGAGAGGAGGGGAAGAGGAGGATGCAAAAGAGGGGACCAGGAGGAAAGGAGGGAGGGGTTGTGACCAGCATGCAAAATGAATGAATGAATACATTCATTTTGAAAAGGAAAGAAATATGAATGGAGCATTAGCCTGGTGTTGTGGCACACACCTTTAATCCCAGGACTCAGGGGGGCAAGAAGGCTGATCTCTATGAGATCGAGCCCAGCCTGGTCTACAAAGAGAGTTACAGGACAGTCTGGGCTGTTACACAGAAAAATAAACTGTCTCAAGAACAAAACAAACAAAAATGGGTTGTCGGTCATTTCATGTAGCTCTAGAAGTTATTTATATATTCTGGGTATTTATCTACTAACAGATAAAATTAATTTTTAATTAAATTTTAATTTTTTTACATTAATTACATTTTATTCACTTTGTATCCCAGCTGTAGCCCCTTTCCTCATTCCCTCCCAATCCCATCCTCCCTCATCTCCTCCCATGCCCCTCTCCAAGTCCACTGCTAGGGGAGGTCCTCCTCTCCTTCCTTCTGATCCTAGTCTATCAGGTCTCATCAAGACTGGCTGCAATGTCCTCCTCGGTGGCCTGGCAAGGTTGCTCCCCTCCTCAGGGGTTGGTCAAAGAGCCAGCCATTGAGTTCATGTCAGAGACAGTCCCTGTTCCCCTTACTAGGGTACCCACTTGGATACTGACCTGCCATGGGCTATATCTGAGCAGGGGTTCTAGGTTATATCAATGAATTGTTCTTGGTTGGAGTATCAGTCTCAGAAAAGACCCCTGTGGCAAGATATTTTGGTTCTGTTGCTCTCCTTGTGGAGCTCCTGTCCTCTCCAGGTCTTACTAACTCCCCCTTCTTTCATATGATTCCCTGCACTCTGCCCAAATTCTTATAAAATTTCTCTCAATGGTTTCAATTTTTATATTTTTTCATTGATATATTTTTTCTTTGAAGTACAAAAGTTTTTAGTATTTAATGAAATATAATTTATTATGACTGTTCCTTTAATAGATTTTATTTGGAGTTTTGCAAGAACTGTTGAATTAGTCAAAGTTGTGGAGACTTCTACCTATATGATTTTGTCTAGATAGTTTGGGCTCTTTTGCTTTGATTTAATTTGATAAAATAGTAGTATTATAAATAATTCGATAATATAATATGCCTCTTTTATTATCTTTTTTCACTAAATAGCGGGTTTTTTTTTTTAGTATAACTTTAATTCTTTCACCTTTCTGAGTTGGAGTTTTAACATTTTAAGTTATGTTCTTTAACATTTTTATATTTAGCTGATTAGAATATAAATTTTATTTCAGCACCTATTTTGAAACGTGTGAATTATGTAGTAGTAAAATTAAGCTCATTACCATCTTTTTTTCCAAATGTATTTACCATTTTTGTGATAAAAAGGGTGATATATGCTGTGCATTTTCAAAAGGTGACACTAAATAGTTATACTTTGGAATATGTGTAGTGAAAAAGTGGGTTATGCATTTGAAGAAGAATTGGAAGGGGGTATGGGATGGGTCTGGAGAGAAAAGGAGAAGGAGGAATGTAATTATAGTATCAACAAAAGAATACTTTGTTATTAGATATAGTCACTATCTTGCACAGCACATATCTAAAATTTCATATTATTTGGACAGTAGCTCACCATTCCCAGTTCTTATCATTCTAATCTCGATTTTTATGAGCTTTATTGTGTGTAAGTTTGACATTTAAGTGAGATCCTGAACTTACTGTCTTTCTGTGCATGTATTATTCACTTGATATAATGTCTTTCAATATCACCCAAGTTGTCACAAGTGACAGAAGTTACATTTTTATAGATTGAAGAGTTTTCTACCATTATTTGTTAATTCACCAATGAGATAATGTTAAAGGAAAAGTATATTCCTTTTAACAGTCTTTACTCCTCCTCCAAAGGAGGAAAAGCTGTCTATCTTTCAAAATCCAACCTAGGCAAGAAGTTCAGCCTGGTATGTTGGCATATGCCTTTAGTCCCAACACTCAGGGAGGCAGAGATAGGTGGATACTGGATATCTGTGAGTTTGAGGCCAGCCTGGTCTAAAAAGTCAGTCCAGGACAGCCAAAGGTAAAAAAAAAAGAAAAGAAAAGAAAAGAAAAATGTTCATATAAAAATGTCCTTATATCATTCTCTAAGTATGAATTCTTTATATCTGTAGAATAATTATAATTCTCTTAGGAAGTATAATAAATTAATGTTCACTTTACTTCATAAGTATATTGTCAGCTAAAGGAAAAGAAAAGAACGTGAGATATTTAGGCACTCACTATCTCTAGTGTGGTGATAAAGGACGAACACAGTAAAAAGCCTCAGAAAATGTGGGTACAAGGAGATCTTACAATGAACTAAATCAACACCTGAGATAATGTATGTGACTAGATCATGACAAAATCAGAATTTTGTTTTGGTTGGCTTAAAATAGTGTTCAAATGTAAAGATCTTCAACTGAGAACGTCAATGAACTTTAAACACATGACCGACAGTGATGCTAAGTCTGTCTTATTCCCTTGATAATTATGAAGAACTTTGACATTGGCTTAGGTTCTTAACCCTGCGTTCCTTCTTAGGCATGCTCGGATGAACCTGATAGCTCCACAGTTTTCATTCGTGGTTGTTTTTGAATCAAATTATGTTGACATGAATAATAGTTCTGATTCTTTTAAGTTTGAAGAAGCTGTTCCTTTTGTTATAATAGAATCTATATTGTTTTTGGTCCTGTCACTATTTGAAGCATTACCTGATAATATCTCATCTAACATAACTGAATATAATTTTACATATACATTGAATTTGGTCCTATTTCTTTTATGTTTCACAAATGCTGAAGTGTTACTTTTGGTATTAATTTATTTGGTAAATTCTAGTTCTTAAGTAGTTCTTTGCAAACAAGAATCTAAGATCAAACTTTTGACGCATCTTCAAACATTCTTCTAAGCTTCCAGGTTGATGTTGATATGTGGCACTCACAGGTGTTTCTAGCCTCAAATAATGTGTTAAAAAGGGCTATGGACAGACCTTTGGATGATGTGTAAACAAAATCAAGTATTCCAGTTTATTATTGAATAATGTAAGCTTTATTTTTATAATAGAATACAGTGAGACATAAGATTAAAAGCTTTTGCTAAACGCTGTAAAGCGAGACATGCAGCTGCCATGAGCAATCTTGACTCAGGTTGGGTTTTATTGCCACTTCACTGCACTAAGGTGCATAAACATTCAGTGTCATCTTTAAAAAAAATTCCTGGGAGTCAACAGGAACTGTCCTCTAAAGAGTGTTTCTTTATTTTTCAAGGAAGACTTAACTAGTATTACATGGTTTAGCAAAGCACTGTTGTAAAACTACATAGAATAATTTCTCTTTGATAAATTTGCAATCAATTTACACAATAGAAAACTACTCACACATACTAACAAACTAATAAATGATGGCAATGCAATCATTGCAAAGCAGTAAGCAGACTACTAAGAAATAGTCACACCTAATAAGCAAAACACAGACCCAAAACTAGGCATGAGGAGTCGGGAAGATAAAATGCGCTCACTGAACATGTTTGGTTGACGTCGGAAAATAACAAGATAAACAGCAACACAAATGTTAGAGCCATAATATATTTTATTTTCTATACATATCTATACATGAAATGTCCTTGGTTCAGCCATTTTTGGCATAGCTCATGAAATTTAGGCAGGACCAAATCGAACAATGAAGCACATTTAAAATGAAACCAAAGATTTGTCATCTTTAGGGAAACACAAGCAATGTGTTTTCCAACATCAATGGATAGCAGCTTTTTGAGAAAAAAAAAAAAAAAAAAAAAAAACATTGCTCAAAACTCAGGTATGGATTCTAATTGACTTATTTGGCAATTATGCTAAAAGTTTTGTGTCACGGTCTTAAAATGTGATTAGACCATGATCTGTGGATTCTGAACACTAACGTTAAATATCTGTGAAAATCTATCAGACAAAAGGAGACTTCAAAAATACCTTCTTCATAAATATTTACTTCTAAAACATCTGGGCAATAATGAAAGGCTAGAATTTTTCATAAGGAACGGTAATGGACCTCTTTTATTTAAAGCCCTTACATAGTATACCTACAAATATATTGCTGCAGTATAAATGAAATGTAATAATATTACTCAATAAAAGCTAGTTCCTGTACATTCTTTCATGTATTTCATATTGGATGCTACATATGGTACAGCACTTATTGAAATAGTTGGTATCAGCAATAAAGAAATAATATACAGTTGGTTTTCTACCTCCAACTACTATTCCCTATTTTTTTTTCTCTTTATCATAATAGCCTAAAATAGGGAAAAAAATGGTATGATAGAACCCGAGCAGATAGCAACTGATCTACTATTGAACACTGGGCAACAGTGAAGTTATGAGCGTTCTCTGTATAATTGGATTTCATATTCAATGTTTTAATTGGCATCTGTCTCCTACAGGCTGTTCTGTTCTTAAATGCAGGCTCTAAATGTATTTCCATAGCATTTAACAACATTCTAACAGCTAAAAGTGGAGATTACTCATGGTATTTTAAGAACATAACTTTAAAAAAATTTAAAATGTACAATCTCATGCTGAATATTTACATATGTAATTTATATATTCTATTTTTTGTTGGCTAGTCATAAATTTCAGTCTAAAGCTTTTGATGTAGTTATATAAAAGAATACATTCAACAATTCTAGAGCTTGCAAAATAGATTTGCCCCTCTGAAAGCATCTTCATCATAAGAATAGTGTGACTCTTGGGTGAATGGTCTATTTGGGAATAAGAGTGAAAAGAAGGTTAATGTTTAAATTATTCAATTAATTTATTTAGTTTAGTTTCTATCAAGTAAACATCAGTGTTAGGCTGGCTGATCTCCATAGAGTCTACTGGTAATGGTTCAGATGACAGCGACTTATCCCACTGAAAGGCTTTCTTTCCATTGGATTCAGAGTGCTACAGCGACAGCCACACCTTAGCCTGTTTATTAGACTTCCATAAATTCTAAAATAGCATTAAACAACAAAATATTACATAGTGAGATTTTTAAAAAGAGAAAGCTTAGGGAATTTTCAGTTTGACAAACAAAACATTAAATCTATGTATCAGCTTAAAACATAAAACGAATAAAAACGTAACGCTATCGTTTGTGCAATAAAGACATAGATTTTTAAAGTTCATTAAACATTTGTCATTTATCCTTTGAAACACACCTTCACACAAAAATATTTTTGACATATATAATTTTTGAGAGTATCTGGAAATATATATCTACAAATGACTCTGTGGTTATAGTTAAGCTCTGTTTTTCTTTACTTTTCTTCCTATCTTTGGACCTTCTTCTCCTCTCCCTTCCTCTTGTCTGTCTCCTTCTGACATGATTTTGCTCCCTGGCTTCCTCTCAGAATCCTGTCCCCGAGCTGAATATTCTGCTCTGCTCTGGACTGTCAGACAGGGGTCTCTTGTTCTTATGTGAAATATGGAAATAAGGAAACCTTCGAATTCTTTAAGACAGAGGCAGTAAAGCAGATAGGAATCACTGCGCTGAGAACAGAAAGCGATTCTCGGAGCAGAGGACTGAACGACAAAATGCGACTAAAAGAACCCACTTTTAAAGAAATAATTAGTTGTATATGATATAGCTTTATAGGAATAATACTGTAAACAAAATGCCAACATTTGAATGGTGCTTGAGTGGGATGCCTTGATTAAATGTTCACTTTGCTCATTCAAAAAAAAAAAAAAAAAAAAAAAAAAAAAAAAAAAAAAAAAAAAAAAAACAAAAAAAAAAAAAAAAAAGAACCTATTGGTGCGGTGTGGGGGCTTTTAACTGAGGCTCTCTGTTTAAATATGTGGCCCAATAGACTAAGTTAAAGATTCCAAATAGCAGCGGGAAGGCTATTCTCGACAGTCGGTCGATTTTGCTGACGCTGTTAAACGTTTTCTTGGGTTCTGGTGGTTTTGTCTCAGGCTTGACTTCTTTTGGTTCTATGGTCGCACTTTTAGCAATAGTTGCCAAGCCGGGGTCACCCCTGGCCAAGTTAGGGGTATAGCTGGTTGCTGTTGGAGCATATGTGTTGTTTTTCTTGATGAGGGGATCCTTCACTTTCTTTGGCTGGAGAAGAGAAAGGTAATTTATTTAGCAAACAGTGAGAAACAAAATTATGTTTCGGAGCAAGACAGCACTTGCTGCTAACCCTAAATCTTTGCTTGATTTAACAATCTAAAGTCTGTAATTTATGCCTAACTCACTGTGATCCTTTGAAAAGCCAAAAGATGTTTTGTAAACTATTCGATCAAGAGGTGAAATCTGTTCATTTACTGTCTGAATGCAAAACAGAGTTGGGAGTCAGCAGCGATGTTATGCAAGCTTAGGATACTGGGCTCAAAAACTTCCCCGCATCAGCCATCACCTTCTAGAAACAGTATCCTGGAGAAGAGAAGAAGCCCAGGATAGACAAGGGAATGCCCTGGGATCAGGACTAGACCCACTGATCCTCAGCGGAGCCTTCAGATTTATGAGGTTTGCCATCAAGGCTTTCCCAGCTTTTGCAGAAACTCCAGTGAACCACAGTTGTGTGAATGAACCCAGGTTACATGAAAGGAACAACTCCCTTGTGGTTCTTCGCAGCCACAAATTCAGAATCACCAGCAAGTGTTTCAGGCCACTCTGCAGGCCTTCCTTCAGCAGATTTTCCTAAACCATCGTCCCTTTTCAGAGTTATGTGATCTTGCACTGTTGCTATTAACCATTTGTAGATATTGAGCACCTTAAATGTATTTAGACTAATGTAAGATGTACTAAGCACAAATATGCATGAGATTTGGATGACTGGGGACTTCAATGAAAGCTGAGGGTAGTTATTATTTTTTTTTAATGTAACACAACAAACATGAAAATAATTAAACTCAGAAAAAAGCTAAAGAAATTTGCTTTTTTAATTACAAAAAAATAGGAAAATTATGCATTTGCTTTTGCATCTGATAGCAGGTATTTAAAAAAAAAATTCCAAAAGACACAAGAGAAGGCACATTTGAATACAGATTTTCACCTTTGAGTATCCCTCCTTTTTTTTCTTCTATTATCTACCTGCGTATCAATTCACTCAAACAACCTCCCCTAAGAACAGTAACAATATAGCCCACTGTGCTTCGTCATTTACTGCCTAAGAGAACTAAAATGAGTACTCATAACGCTTTCTTGAATCTAAGTCTATAAACCAACATATTCCATGTATAAAAGTCTTAAGGCCTCAAAGCCCTGACATAACAAAGAGCCACTGTGGTGTTTACCTTTTCTGGGACCACGCTTTTGCCATCCCACGCATATCCCCTCTTGGTAAAATAGTTCACTGTGGCAAACTCAATCAGAGCTGAGAAAACAAAGGCATAGCATACTGCGATGAACCAGTCCATGGCTGTAGCATAAGCCACCTTTGGAAGGGAATTTCTGGCACTGATACTCAAGGTTGTCATGGTCAGAACAGTTGTCACCCCTGCAAGGAGAGAAATTAAGCAAATGGATGGATTCAGTATAGAAAATTTGGTTAAAGCAGGCCTAGGCTGGTTCCTTTAATCAAAGGGGAACCAGCGGGATCATATTCAGATTTGAATTCACCCTGATTGGACGTGTGGTAGAGGAGTTGCGATGTGGTCTCAATACAGCTTGTGATCAATAGCACATCAGTCAATCAGAAGAGATAAACTGCTCTGCTAATTGAGAATCTGTTACTAAAACAGTGAGCTTCATTAAATAGGCATCTTGTATGCCTAGCCTAAGTAGGATAGAGAATAATACTATTTTAGTACACCGAACTCTTGATATAATTATCTTACATATCTGCTGTGTATGGTATTCTAGAAATATCCATAGTGTTGTTTAATAGTCTTTATCCCAAATGTAGAAATATGAAAGTCATTTTTAATGCATGGTGGCAGAAATATAAGTAACAATTTGGTGAAGGATAATGTAGCACATTTATCCTATACTACTTCTCTTTCAAAAGAGTTTACTCACTTCATGGAAAAATATGTGTATGCATAAATGTGTATCAAGTCACATAAAACTTACTATGCACAAAATAGCATGTACATGTACTCGATATGAATTTGGATACCTTGTTTAAAAATCAAGTGACCAAGAGGCAACAAAACTAGTCTTTAAACACAAGCCTGATTCAAATGTCTACAATCTCTTTGTTCTAATTCTGCCTCAATTCCCCCACTGTGTAAATCCAACCCTTGGAATTTAAGTCACCTATATGCGAAGTAAAAACAGTTTGTAAGTTGGTTCTATTTTATTTAGATATTTCTGTGAAATGGAGTGTGGATAGTAATATCCTTTACTGCTAATTGAGGTACCATATGAAAATACTGTATTGGTTATATATATTTAATTTAATGCTGTGTGATATTTTTTTGTATAACATTGTAAATGTTTAAAAATAATTCAAAGCAATCCTGTCATGGAAGGTCAAAGATCACCACAAAGCAGCCTTGGGCTATTCCAGGGACTGGTCCAGACATTAGCACTCTGATAAGTGAAATGATAGATCTTGGCCACTATGTCTGTAAAAAGGCTGATTCTACCTTCATTTCCTCTATTGTACGTGCCATTGCTGAACCCCTCAGAAAAGACAAACTTTGCATAGTCCCTCACTCAATCATTATTGTAATGATCACATTCAACATTGTGAAGATGATAACTAATGCATTGCCAAGGAAGGAACTGTCAATTTATGATTCTGAAGCTAGGATTAATTTCTCCTGTTAATAGTTTTGGAAAATCAGCTGGGCTACTCAGCTGATAGAAATTTTGTAAGCTGCTTTAAACCAAACAATTTTCTAAGTTTTTCCAAAAATGTCAAATAGATGGTCTTTTAACTTCACTAGAAAATGAGATGATTAAGAAGATATGTAATAGAATATTTATTAAATGATATTCTTGACACATGCTCAGGACTATGGGAAATATATTTAATTTGAGGTTTGGATGGCATTGGGATCAGAAAATTCTAGGGCAAGTTTCTTATTACATAACTAACCTAAGGAATATTAGCTGGCAAACTGCCCCCCAGATTTACATATCAATATCAACTAGAGCAGATAGCAAGGTAATTAAAAGTCAGTAATTGGGGAACAGAGCAGCCCAATTCCAAATCCCAGCCCTGTAATTGCTGAATGACCTTGGGACAATTTTCCCACAATCTCGGGCTTCTCTATTGTTGCTTTTAATTTATTCCTTACTAATTGATTTTATTAACTCTAACTCAGAAGGTTATCGAGAATATTAAATAAGATAATACAATAAAATATTTAATTCTTAGCCTAATGGTTAAGGACAATATTAATGACTACGAAGGGAAATGTCCGTGTTCTGTATTCCTTATTACTACTATGATGAAGTCCGCTTTACTGAAGTTCATTTCATGTAGACAAATATCAAGAGTTATCTGGAAATTAGTGATCTTTCCCCCAAAAACTCTGTAAACCAAAAATAGTACAAAATAGCTTAAAGTATATGTGTGTGTATAAATGTGTGTGCATGTATGTCTGTGATTTGAAAACCCCGCCATGCATAGAAAGAAACAAAGACATGATGTATGGCTGTTAAACTCCAAGGAGTGCGCCTGACAAGTTGCATATTTTATCTTTCCCGTGTGCTCCATTTAAGCGTTGTTTTTCTTTTCTGTACTTGCATTTGACTGGAAGTAGGAGTGCGGATAAATAAATTTAAAAAGCCAATGTTATATAGCTGTAACTGGGTAAAATTAAACCTAAAGCTTGGATCTTTTTAGCAGCAAATTTGCATGGCAATGCCTGGAAATAAGGAAAAATATAGGAAGACAAAAATATTTTATTTTTCAAGTCATAGAGTAGACTTCAGCTTTGCTGCATTCTGGATTGCTTTTATCAAACTGGTGTAACTACTGTGGTCATTTTTTTCTTGAGGTATTTCTTTACATACAAGGACCTGTTCAGGCTATCATGGAACTCAGAGGAATGTGCTAAGTTCGGGTAAAAAGAATAGAAGTATGTACTGAATAAATGTTAAAAGGCTAAAGGTCTAGGAAAATGTATTTGTGATTTTTGTTGAACTCAAACACTATAAATATCTGACTTCACACACAGAAACATTTGCTATAACTGAGTTAACAGTTTTATACTTATGTTCACCAAAAGGTCGTTGGTCGATTGTGGTATAAGATCTTTGAAAATGTTGTAAGCAATGTGTTAAACTCATAAAACACAGAAATGCTTTGGTGAACTTCCAAATAGAAAGGATAGTCCAGACTGGAGCAAGAAAGGGAAAAAGTAGTCATTAAAATAATTCAATTTCATCCAGAAAAGGTGGTGCATGCCTGTAATTACAGCACTCTGCAAGGCAGAGGCAGGCAAATCTCTGTGAGTTTGAGGCCAGCCATGTCTAAAAGCAACTCCAGAACAGCCAAGACTACACAGAGAAATCTGGTCTTGAACAATCAAAAAGTGAAAGAACTCAGTAAGTTAAACAGCAATAAATCAAGCAATCCAATTAAAAAATGGAGTACAGACCTAAACAGAGAATTCTCAATAGATGAATATCGAATTGTAGAAAAACACTTAAAGAAATGTTCAACGTCCTTAGCCATCAGGGAAATGCAAATCAAAACGACCCTGAGATTTCACCTTACACCCATCAGAATGGCTAAGATAAAAAACTCAAGTGACAACACATGCTGGAGAGGATGTGGAGAAAGGGGAACCCTCCTCCATTGCTGATAGGAATGTCAACTTGTATAAACACTTTGGAAAACAATCTGGCACTTTCTCAGACAACTAGGAATAGCGCTTCCTCAAGATCCAGCTATACCACTCCTAGGCATATATCCAAAAGATGGTCAAGTATACAACAAGGACATCGGCTCAACCATGTTTGTAGCAGCTTTATTTGTAATAACCAGAAGCTGGAAACAGCCCGGATGCCCCTCAGTTGAAGAATGGATACAGAAATGTAGTACATCTACACAATGGAATATTACTCAGCAATAAAAATTAAAAAAAAAAAAAAAAAAAAACAAGGAAATCATGAAATTTGCAGGTAAATGGTGGGAACTGGAAAAGATCATCGTGAGTGAGGTATCCCAGAAGCAGAAAGGCACAAAAGGTATACACTCATTCATAAGTGGATATTAGACACATAATATAGGATAAACATACTAAAATCTGTACACCTAAGGAAGCTAATCAGGAAGGAGGACCCTGGCTAAGATGTTCAAGCCCCATTCAGAAGGGCAAAAAGGATGGACATCAGAGGAGGGAGAAAACAGGGAACAGGATAGGAGCCTACCACAGAGGGCCTCTGAAAGACATTACCCTTCAGGGTATCGAGGCAGATGCTGAGACTCATAGCCAAACTTTGGGCAGTGTACTTGGAACCTTATGAAAGAAGTGGAAGATAGTAAGACCTGGAGAGGTCAGGAGTTCTACAAGGAGAGCAACAGAACCAAAAAGTCTGGGCACAGGGGTCTTTTCTGAGACTGAGACTCCAATCAAGGACCATGCATGAAGATAACCTAGGACCCCTGCATAGATGTAACCCATGGCAGTTCTGTGTCCAAGTGGGTTCATAGTAATGGGGACAGGGACTGTCTCTGACATGAACTGATTGGCCTGCTCTTTGATCACCTCCCCCTGAGGGGGGAGCAGCCTTGCCAGGCCACAGAGGAATGCAATGCAGCCAGTCCTGATGAGACCTGATAGACTAGGATCAGAGGCAAGGGGAGGAGGACCTTCACTATCAGTGGACTGGCAGAGAGGCACAGGTGATGAAAAGGGAGAGAAAGTGGGATTGGGAGGGGAGAAGGGAGGGAGATACAGGGCACATACAAAGTTAATAAACTGTAATTAATAAAAATAAAAGTAATTTTTTTTTTAAATGAAGAAAAAAGAAAAAAAATCCTTTTAGACCTGGCACTGGCCTCAGTCTTTTAAAATAGAATAGAACAAAACATAAAACTTAAATCATGTGTTTACTTCAGTGTTTATTTCCTGGTGAGTTAATGGATCAGGTAGGATATGCTTAGAAGAGGAAGGTTGGGGCTGGAGAGATGGCTCAGCAGTTAAGAGCACTGGCTGTACTTCCAAAGGACCTGAGTTCAATTCCCAGCACCCACGTGGCAACTCACAACTGTCTGTAGTTCCATTAGCAGGAGTTCTGACACCGTCACACAGACTCACTTGAAGGCGGAACACAAGTACAATAAAATAAATTAAAAAAAAAAAAGAAGAAGCATTAGGTCTTTAGCGGATTCAGAAGTTGTTAACATTGACAAATGGCTATAAAGAAAACTTAATCGAAATGAACTGCTTGCTTACTCTGCAGCTGGAAATCATTTGCAACTTAATTTAGTTGTACGCTTAAGATGTGGTCAGAAGGCCAGAAAACAGATTAGGTGATTTTCAACATGGAATCATTTGCCATGTTCAGAAGACAAGACACTTCTGAGCAGATGTGTCAGTCTGTATCTCTTTTTGAGAGAACAGAAATGTAATCCTCTGCAGACCTTGGATGTTAGGGGTGCCAGAATCTCTGCATATGAACTGACTGGAGACATTTAAAGGCTTTCCAGGGTGAAATATGTGGCGTTCAACACAAAAGGCCCATAATGATTGTTTGTAGAAGAAACCTGAATGAATAAGTCTTCTACCAAAAGACACGTGGCTGTTTCTTCTAATTGAATGACACAGACCATAGTGAAGCCATTATGTGGCAGCTTAATGAAGGAGGATGAAAGATGGTGATGGCTTTGTGCTACCATCAAGTACAAGGAATCTGAAGCTCATATCTTACCTTGATTCCCTAGCACCTCACTTAGTACCAACTAAGATGCCCATAAAAATAGTGCCTAATATGTTTTAGGTTTAAATAATATAATATGGTAAATCACATTGAAGATGATGGGTAGAAAATCACATAACTATTCTCCATAGTTGTTTTAAAAGTCATGGAGGAAATAGTGTGCAAGTAGTTTTCTATCTCATTTTATTTCCAGAACACAGACATAACTCAGTGTATTTTGAATAAAAATTCACTGATTATGTGAGTCGATAAGTTTACTCTAACAAACCTTGTTTTCCTTAGTCTGAAAAGTACAACTGAGATAGTGTAAATGGGATTCAACCAGGAAACACCCCTTTCAATGAAAAATGAACTCTGAAATAATGTTATCAGTCATTTGATTTTCACATTGATGCTCACTGTTCAAATAATTTTCCGTTATGTTGCCTTAACATCCAATGTTGAGATTGTTTTAGGGATTCCAATAAGAAAAAGTGTCTTTCTAACTCTTTAGGAGTACACTTGAGAAGAAAACAAACAAATAAAACAAAACAAAATAAAACAAACAAACAAACAAAAAAAACCTGTCTATTGCTAGGATCACTAATGGCTTTTCTCTACTTAAGAAAATCCTGGTTTCAACAATATAAAAAGTAGTCTGTTGCTATTTTTGAAGAGTCCCCAAAATCATATGCTGTGTATAATTTAAGATTTCTGGTTATTGTATTTTTAACCTGGTAGGTCCTTTTATGTGTCACTGCGTTCTATGCAATTTTTTAAATTTAACTTATATTAAGCCATTCTGCTTTTATTAACAAAACAGTTTTCTATAGAAAGACATCAGTTTTTAAGTCATACCATAATAGATGTAGAAATTCTTCAAATCTTTTAAGTATATTAAATTCAGGGCTTAGCATACGGTGATTTTTTTTTCATTCTCTTTGCAATGTCACTGTCATAAGATACCTATCCTTGACACACATGCATGCTTATATTGATACGTGTATATTAGCACTTACCAAAGACGGTTCTTGCTGGTACAGACTCTCTGTTGAGCCAGAAGGAGACTTGTGAGAGAATAACTGTCATTATGCAGGGCAGATATGTTTGAATAACAAAGTAGCCGATTTTCCTTTTTAAGTGGAAGTGAGTAGTCATAACCACATATTCTCCTAGAGGGTGAAATGGACAATAAGGTTGAATAATTTGACTTTGAAAAGAGGCTATTCCTTAGGGTTTGAAAGAATCAAAATTTTAGAGGTTAGACACATCATGTTTTCCACATGATTTCTATACCCTGGAGGGAAAGGCCTTGTCCAAGAGAGAAAAGAAACATTTTTAATACACATCAACTTGTCTCTGAGGATAATCTGGAGGTGTTAGAAACTTCTACTTCTTCCTTCCTTTTTCTATTGGTATATTATAAGCCTAAGGAATAAAGCTGAGCTTATATTTCCTCATTGATTCTGAAAGTGATGTGCTAGATCCAATGAGTCCAATAAACAAAACTACAATAGATTTCCAGTATAGCCTTTGCAAAACATATTTGAGATGTAAACTAAAGGTGCTTTGATATGGAAGCTGGGACAGCTGAATTTTAGTTCCAAGACTTCCTTGGACCGCAAATTAATGATGGAGTTTGGGCATGAATAGAAAATATACACCAACCTAAAATCTATTGTTTTTCAAAATATATATCTCAAAATCAGATGTGAAGATTTGAGAAGACTTTGAGACCCACACCATGAGAAAGACACTATTAATGATACTCTGCTATGCTTGCAGACAGGAGCCTAGCATAATGCAGAGACCCATGGCAGAAATAATAGGCTGAAATCCAAGAGTGTTGTGGAAGATTTGGGGGAAGGATTGAAAAAGCCCAAGAGGTCAAGTAAACCAAAGGAAGACCTACAGAGCAAACCAACTTGAGCCCGTGGGTGCTCACAGAGACTGAACACCAAACAAAAAGCATGCATGGACTGAACATTGGCCACCTACATATATATATAGCAGATTGTACCTTGGTCTTCATGTGGGTCCTCTACCAATGGGAGTAGGGGCTGTCTCTGAATCTGTTGCCTGCCTTTGCATTCTTTTTTTTTTTTTATTAATTACACTTTATTCATTTTGTATCCCCCCATAAGCCTCTCCCTCCTCCCCTCCCGATCCCACCCTCCCTCCCCTTTCTGCATGCATGCCACTCCCCAAGTCCACTGATAGGGGAGGTTCTCCTCTCCTTTCTGATCTTAGTCTATCAGTTCTTATCAAAAGTGGCTGCATTGTCCTCTTCTGTGGCCTGGTATGGCTGCTCTCCCCTAGCTGAACTGCTTTTTCTGGCCACAGTGGGAGAGCATGCACTTAGACATGCTGCTACTTGATGTTCAATAGTGACTTGGTACCTATAGGGTTTTCTGTTCTCCTCAGAGAAGAGGAAAGAGAAGGGAGAAGGGGCTGTGAAGGTGGGACTGGGAGGAGAGGAAGGAGGGGGTAGGATCAGGCTGTAAAGTGATTAAATAAACTACCAGGAAAAAAAAATAATACCACTGATGCCATAAAAAGGAAAATTTGAGAGGACATAATTCTTCAAGTACCATCCAGGTGTATAAAGCATTGCTTGAATTTGAAAGAAAATCTACATTGCTAATAAAAATTTTCTTTTCCTTTTATTACTATAAGTACTGGGATGGAACCCAGAACATTCCTCATGCAAGACCGGTCCTTTAGCTAATTGGTACCCACAGATCTGTCACTACCCTTAGAGTTAGCTTCAATCTCTGGCTTTGTCTGGGCACTCTCTCGGTTCTCTCTGCTTCAGAGTCTGTCTTCATTTAATTGTCTGAAAGAGTGGCTAACAACAGAAAGTATAGGGCAGTTGATCTGACTTCATGTCGCATCCTTATTCAATTACAAATCGTCAAAGTATTTAGGCTGATTCACTTAGGAGATAGGCTTAGCTCTCTGTGGGTGGAGACAGGAGATGAAAATATCCTCATCCAACTTTGAATAGTTCCCTGTCAGTCCACTTTATCCCCTTCTAAACGTGACAATACTTGATTTATTGCTTAACAACAATACCTGGGCATCTTCAGCTCCTCAATTTGTGACTACAACTCCTCTATTATCCAAAACTCTTGATTCAGTCTTCATCAATCTCATACCTGCCTGTTCACCCTCCATAGTAGGGGGTCTCTCTCCCTTCTCAATAACACACTTTCACCATCATCTCCAGACCCCAGTTTTAGGTTGTGACTTCCCTTAATAACTTATTGATTATTTCCTTCATAAATTACTGAGTTATCTGTGTCAAACCATCATTTTCCATTTTATTCTTAAGTAAATGAAGTGTGGTTCTTATGAGAAGATTACCCTTCCATCTCTCCTCCTACTGGCTTCCTGGAGGTGTGCAAATGTCTGCCAAATTTGCAGTGAAAGGAATTTGATTCTAAAAATAAAGACTTTTAATCCCAAATCCAATAGAACAAACAAATAAACAAAAACAAACAGTGACTTTTCATGTCTCAGAACAAGAGGGACTAGTGATTAAATGCCAATCTGAGGCAGTTCAAGAAGACTTGAAGCACTCAGAAGTTTTGTCAGTGTAAACTGGATTTCAAGGACTGAAGAAGCAGCCACAGTCTAGTACTTATAAGCTACAACAGCAGCAAAATCACTGTAAGACAGAGTGTTTTGTTTTATTTTAAAACACCAACTATGTTTAAGATTCACAGTACAGCTCACCTAGCATGACTATGTATCTGATATTTCAACACTGGAGAGCAGAGAGTTTTAGTCCAGCTTGGGTTACACAGCTGGAATATGTTTTTGTTTTGTTTTGTTTTGTTTTAAATCATACTATATAACTTTCCTCAAAAAGATTGACCACCACATATCTGTTTAATCACTGCCAACAAGAAATTTAATTAATCCTTATATATTAAATGGCATTTTAGAAAAAGAGAAAGGTTCTGGCACCACAGTTGATTTCACCTATGCAGCATCTTTCAACCTTCTTATTTCTTTCCTCCGGTTTCTGTTCCAGTCTCCTTTGGGTAGGAATTAGAATAACCAGTTAGCTGTCTCATGTGTCTCAGTAGCATCTAACTCAAGTTCTTCCCTACCTTCAAATGCACAGGAATCTTCAACCTGTGATTAGGACATCCTTCTTTTTTTTTTTAACTTTTATTAATTACACTTTATTCATTTTGTACCCCCCCATAAGCCCCTCCCTCCTCCTCTCCTGGTCTCACCCCCCTCTTTCTGCATGCATGCCCCTCCCCAAGTCCACTGATAGGGGAGGTCCTCCTGACATCCTTCTTACTTAAATTTTTCACGCTGAGATAATTAATTTTAGTAGCCAGCTTGAGTGGATTGGTATAGTACACTCTTGCACGTCTCAGCAAGGTTATTTGTAGAGATGGAAAATGATTTGATGAACAAAGGGTTAAAGATCCACTGTGAATGTAGCCTTAGCAATCCAGTGGCCAAGAAGGTAGAATCCCAAGTATGTAAATATGCACAACTCTGTTTTAAAGTGCTTTTGCTGCTGTCCTAGCTTATAGGCACTAGACTGTGGCTCTTCCTTTAGTCCCTGAAATTGTACTTAACTAACAAAACTCCTGAGATCTTCAAGTCTTCTTGAATTGCCTAGGAATGGCATTTAATCACAAATACTCTTATTCTGAGACTCCCAGATTAAAGATGAGCAGATTTGATCTGCCTCAGGCTGCTGGCATATATTCTATTATGCAACAAACCTCCAAACCCATGAAACCATCCAGTTACGGACTGAGATATGAAAACTCCTAAGCCAACGCACACTTTTTTCCTTGTTTATTTTCCTCAGCTGTTATTTTTTTTTCCTTATCGGTAGAAAGCTAACATAGACACCCATTATCAACCTCAACATTTGGTACATGTAAACTGTTTAACCACAAACAATTGCTTATGGTTAAAATCTGTCCTGTTACTTATTATTATTTACCTATATCTATAGACTTAACCTGAAACAGAGACCTTAAAACAAGACAGCCCAAGGAAATAAATTTTCCCAATATTCCTATACTGGAGGAGGGAAGAGACAAAAATCTGGTTCAAAGGAGGAGGGACTTGCCTCCCAGAAGGAAATCTCACACTGTTCTGGCAGCCTATCTCAGATTCTCACCAGCAAATCAACATGTAAATATTTCCATTTCATCCTCTCTATAAAAATGTAACCCTGCTAAAGGAGAAATAGACTCTAAGAACTTTTTTCTTCCTAGTTCTAGCCACATCAATTCTTTCTCTGTGATCAACTTATTTTCTTTTTCTAATTTCATTGGAATATTTGAAAAAAAGCCACTGAGTTTTTGTGCAGTAAAGCACATGGTAACATAACTGCTAGATAAAAACACCAGGTGATCTTTCCTTCCCTCAGATGAGGATTAAAATATTCTGCATTAAAAATTGTAAGGAGCAGACTCTTCCATGTAATCAAGGCTTTGTACAATGAAGAGTTAACCTGCAGTACAGACTTAGGTCTTACCATCCATCTTAACATCTTAACCTTCGCCAAGCAAACTCTATTTGACTTCTGTTGCTGAACATTTTGTTTGTCAATCGATTGAGAACAGACCAGGGCCACAGCATAGTAGCAAGAAATGTCCTAAGGGGAAATTTTATTAGCCTTGGAAGAAAATGAGTTTTTTTGAGTTTAATACTCAAATCCATTTTCTTGTTGTATAGCCTTAGGTACCTCATGTAGACCTTCTTAACCTCAGTTTTCTTGTTTGTACAATAGTAAAATACAATGTGGCTAAATGAAGAATAATTGTTCTAACAGGACACTACATAAAAATGCTAAAATAAGCTTTAGTTACTTTCCCCATTTTCATCAATCTTCACCCACATCAGAATTGGGAGAAGTATTTGCAAAAGAAATGCAATCAGCGTTACAGAACAAAGCCATTTCTGCATTCATCATCAACTGGTATTAATGGCAACTTTAATGTACTGAATATGTACTAAGTACTCTCTAATTGCATCTATTTTTATACTCACTAATAAAATTTTGTTTGCATTCTAAAATCTGTATTTATTGTATATTGTTGGTGATTCTTAGGGTTCAAATGAAACAAAAACAATTGATCCTAATAGGATTAAAATTCTAATTTTCAAGACCTCTGCTTTAAAATATAGCTTGTGCTATATTTTAACATAGCACATTGGACATGCCAATGCTATGTTTCACTATTGCATTTTATTATTTCTAATGATTCATTCTATTGTAGTCTAAAAAAAATTGTCATTAGCTTAGAGAAAAAAAAATCCCATCTTTCATAAGGTGTCAGGAAGATGAGTATCTACATACATTTTGTCATTTGAGCTATGACATTTTTGTGAATAGTCTGTAAAGAATATGCTTCTGGGAAGTTATTATTTGCTATTATACTGTATTATAAACAACATGTTTTTCTGAGATTAGGAAAGAACAGGAGGGCTTCTACTGTTTTGAAAACACTTTAAATTAAATGAAATCTAAAGAGTATTGACACAAAACGTTCAAAGAAGTGACAGAAGTGACAGCGATGTCAGAATAAAGTTGTAATAATTTAAAAATGAAAGAAGAGCAAAAGAGAAAAGCCCATATCTTAATATGGATTAAAAGTCTAGACACCAAGTGTGCATGCCCTAAGCATATCACATTAACGGTACAGAAGAATTTTAAGTTAAATGTCCTCAGAGATCACTAATCCTGAGGGAAACATGTAAATTAAAAGCAACAATATCCCTGGTACATTACAGAGTAAAAGTTAAGGACAATGCAAGAAAAGCAGTGGGTATAATTTGGTAAATTTGCATTTCAAATTGGTTTAGAGGTGACTTCCTCAGATGTTTGTTAAACATCTTGGTTGATCTCCATTAGCTTCATTCTCCTAGTCCCTGGGATGCCCTGAAGATATCATTTAACAGCGTATGTCACAGTACTTATAATCATAAATCTTATCTAGCTTTACAATGTAAAGATTGAGTGATAGATATAGTCTCACTGGCTGGGGACATCAAGCCTCAGTCAACTTATAAAATGTTATTTTACATTGAGTCCAAATGAAGCTTCTTTCCACATTCCATGAGAATATGGAAACATTGCTGAGTAATGGGACTCTTAGTCTAATTAAACCTTTTCCCCCATTTGAAATGTGAATTAGTTGACTAGAAAACAACACAAGTCCTTTCTTCAGAGATCATGCACTAGGCATTATAGATGGGGCCCTGAATGCTGGTCACCATGGTGATCCATGATCAGATGATCTGATTCCTGATGATGTTGTTCTTGGAAGGTTATCCTTCAAATAACATCTATAAAAGCCTCCATATCTAAGAAAGATGATCTTATAATTTTTCTTGTTTTTTTTTAAGGATAAAATAGTAATTGAGAAGAAATTGCTTACTTTTCAAGATTACAAACATGCCCTATGATCAATTTGCTTTGGAGAACATAACAACATCAAGTTATCCTTGAACATTTTAAAACCATTGGATGAATTAATTTCTTATTGCTTTGTGGATGCTGATGTTATTCTTGTCCAAAAGACCAATTCAATTACTTCAGTTTTCTATTTATGACTTGTAATCATTGACCTAAAATCTCAGGTATTGTGATAGTATCTCTACCATTCTTTTTTCTCACATCATTGACATGATCTAGAGGTATTTGCACCTGAAACATGTCAGTGGGATTGTATGATATATGTTTACAGATAAGGAGGGTACTGCTTTCTAACCTTGCAAAAAGTCATCCAAATTGATTGGACCTCTGCAAATGATATTAAGGTGGACATTATTTTCTAGCTATTGTTGTTTTGTGTCCTAGTGCCATCATTCTCTGGTTTTCTGGCAGTAACAGAGAAGTAATTGTACTCAGTGTCATCTATCTTAACATTTTCAGGGCTCCACAGTGAGGTGTGAAATATAGCATTGACAATCTTTCACAAGACCTTTGTTGCTTTCCACTGAAACCCACAGAGATGGATTCTTGATGATCAAAAACGGGCCTGGAGAAAGTATAATTTGCTTTCTTATTGCACTGTTAAAGATGTACATCACACTGAGCTCTTGTATTCGAGATTTTGCTGTCATTCTTTCTGCTCCCTAATTTTTAATAGTAAGTGGATATCTCCTAGGATGTGCAGATATACTTGCTTTCCAATTACAGGAAGATTACTTCCAGTAATGCCCAACACACGGGGTAGATCAGCTCAGTGACCCAAGTCTTGGCCTTTTATCTACATGCCTCAGCCCATCTTTCTTTTTTTTATTATGCACTTTTTTAATAATTGGAATGTTGGTGGCATGACTCTTTAGTAAATAAAAGATGACAGAAACATTAACTTTAAAAACATTGGATCTGGTCCTCCTCCTACAGAGGGCTATCATGGCATGTTCAGGCCCATAACTACAATAGTGGCTTTTTTCTCCAAACCAGCTTTCAGACTTGTATATATTATTGCATGTGCATTACTACAGTGGGGTTGTCTCCTTGATATCACCAAACACTGCCATAAATGATTAAATGTATCTGTGTATATGACACTTAATGAATAGGACCTAAAATACTAGCTACTGTTTTCCAACAAAGATTTCAACTAACAATGTGAAAAGCTACCCCCTGTAGTAATCTTTCCTCAATTAGCTTAAGCTATATTTTCTCTTTATTTACCCAAAATATCTATTCTCTATGCTTTCTCTGTCACAGCTACTACAGAAAATAATAGGGATAAGAAAAACAGACATGATCTTTGCCCTCGCAAAAGCATTGCACAGCACTTAGCACATATTTTGATAATTACAGTTTATGTGTTCATCCACTCTAGACTTCACCTTCTATGAGAGCAAGGTCTGTGCTGTGGCCATCATTGAAACTACAGTGCCTGCCATGATACTTATCATAACACTCATTTTTAAGAAGTAAATTGAGCTTATTTGGATATCCTTTTCAGCACATGTTGAAAGAGAAAAAGAATTTGGGACTGCAGCAACAGCCATTGTATAATATCTTGAGCACGTATTGTGTGCTGTTTCTCAGTGTTTTACACTAGAGCTCCACCCCCATTGTAGGTGTCTTTTTAGATATAATGGTAGACCCAGACACTTAATCATTCTATGCAAATCTCCCACACTAAGCTACACCCCCAGCCACTATCTCCTCTTTAATGAAAAGTATACCATTTTGTCTCCTCAGGAAAGGTTTCTGTCTGGATAAAGAACTGGTCCAGCATCCCCAGGCTCGTAAGTGGGAGGACTAGGATGTTTTCCACATCTTTCTCACAGTAAAGTGACACGTTTCCCACTATGATGCTTGCATTTCTAATAAAGGGAAAGCTGAGGACAGCTCTCCTCCATTTTACAGAACTAGAAGCATAATTGTGTATGTGTTCCTAAAAAAATGCATGGGTGTTTTTAAAGAAGCAAAATATGCATCTTATGCAAAACTTAAGTGACTAATCAATTACTTGAAAATGTTAACATTTCTTGGGTCCCAAGATGAAATCTAAAAACAGAACTTTTCTTGCTGTTTTCTGAGAAAATTAGTTTCACTCTTCCTGTATGTGACCAGGTCACTATCTTTAAAAATCACAAATTAAGGAGCATTCAATAAATTTAAATTCTGTAAGATATGTAAAAAGATAATTATAAGTGCTTGACATATATTTTAGCAATTGAAGACATTTAAAATTCAGAGCTTTGAGGGGAGGCATAAGCTTTCGGATTTGTTATGTACCAGATTTAATTTACAATTATTTTATTTTCATTTTCAAATTTCAAATAATACAAGATGCTTCCTTGAATAACAACTCTTTACAACAACCTCAGAACATCCATATACAGTTTGTCTGTAATGTTTCATGTAATTTGAAAATAACACTATTGTTGGTTTCAACACTAAAGGATCATACTTCAAATACTTTTACTTCAAAAATGGAATAACCAGCAGTACATATGCCTCCATTGGCCTCAGCACTGGGATAGTATTAGCTACAAGAAAAAAAGCAAATTGGCTTTTTTTGTGTGTGTTCTATGTGTAATGACCAGCGCCTAAATTTAGACACAATCCACTGATGTGTGACATAAGTGGGACCTAGAGGCCTAAAAATGGCTAGTATTCGTGTAACGGCACTGTGTCCAAAGACTTGTTGACAATCATTTTCATGGGTTTGATTTATTCTTCCCAAAATACTACTGAGTTACCACAGTCAGTTGACAAATTGAAGGTACAGTTAATCAGACTTTCATCCCTAACGGTTTTATATCCCAAGTCTCTGTTTATATCCCAGGCTGCACGGATCATATAAAACCAGCTTCTTACTGTGCAAATAAAAAGAGGACAGAAGATACCAAATTGCAGGTATAGACCCAGAGTTTAGAGTTTATATCCTCCAACTCTACTGATATTCGTCCTTGGTCAGTTTTCTCACTCCTTTATCTCCCCTTTATTCATTTATTTAACCATTTTACAGTCTGATACCAGTCCCCTCCCTCCACTACACCCAGTCCCACCCTCATGTTCTCCTACCCCTGCCTCCAACCCCTTGTCTCCTTCTCAGATAAGGGGAGGTGTCTAAGGAGTCGCAGCCTACCCTGGCATCTGAAGTCACAGCGGGCTTAAGACCATCCTCTCCCGCTGAGGCCTGACAAGGCAGCACAGCTAGCGGAAAGAGCAAACACCCGCAACACAGTAAGAAACAGCCCCTAATCCCATTGTTAGAGGAACCATATGTTGACCAAGCTGCATATCTGCTACATATGTGTCCAGGTCCAGCCCATGTATTTTCTCACTCCTTTATCCGACTTTTCTGTCACTAAGAGAATTACAGAGTTCTTACATTCTCAGTATACTTTTTTTTCCTCTTCCTTTCATTATTTCCCAAATAATCAAATGAAACTTACCTGTACTGGACTGAACAATTCCAGAGTCAACTGTTTGTCCAAGAAGGTCATACTGATTTAAGCGTGACCCATCTTCTGCCACAACCACTGAACGAGCTGGCTCTCTTGTCCACTCATAGACAACTTCTGCTCTCGTGTAAGCATCTGAGAGAGAGAGAGAGAAATTATACTCATGCATCTTGCCTCTTTGATTCTCTTAATGAGCTGATTGTTGCATCAGATTCGTATTTCCTTCCACATTGTTGCAGATGGCAAGCTAGAAATGGTTGCTTGGTTATGTAAGTATACATTTTTCTGAGGTTTTCTTTCGGTCATTTGTTCACTCCTTCCTGACATGTTAAACACATAAAAAGGATACAGCACTCTGCTAGCATACTTAAGAAACATATTCAAGGTGTCTGACTTTATGTGACTTATATGGGAATAAGAGAGTCATGAATAGATAAGCAAATAAAAATAGACTTCCACAAAGTGAGATAAAGCCATACACTACTGGGTAAAGGAATGGGGTGGAGAGATGCATTTAAGATTTGGAGAAGGACTTGGTGAGGCTCAGAGCCAACATTTTTTTAAGGCAAGACTGAAAGAGAAGAAGAGGAGAGCAGAGGCTTGAGAAAGAACTTGTTCATTAGGCAGCATGTTTGTATTGATGTTGTTTATTTATTCATCCTTATTTCAGGCAAAGCAGTGGCTGGATTGAGGAAGATTAGTGTGTCCACACTAGAAAGCATGGGAGATAAAGTGAGATTAGAGCTAACAACCCTTGGTGTGTATGATGTTGAGCCATGGGCCGCTTACATTAAATGGAAAACTAACACCAGGAACGTTGCTGCAGAGCTTTTGCACCAGAGGCTTACACTGACAATGTTTTCAATTGATTATTTTTATAGCTATTAACAAGAATGGCGAAGATGCTAAAGATGGTGAGAAGTTATCTTATAGATAACCTTCCTTCTCACTCGTTTTCAATAGCCAAGCCACTATTAGTCAAGGAATCTTTCTGACACTAACTAGCCTATCAAGTTGTAAAAATTAATAAAATAAAAATTAAAAAAAAGAAGTCTTTCATATGAGGTTCTGGTTCATAAATTCTTAATTGACTCAGATTAGAGAAGAGTGGACAAAAATAAAGGAAATAGGAAAGCAAGGGAAGAAATGAGGATTAAATAGAAGGAGGAAAAGAAGGTGGCAGGAGAGAAGAAAGATTTCAAAGTGGTTCTGTTTTCCAGTCCCAGAAGTCCCACTTCACAGGGCTGAAACGCTGTCCTCTGTTGAGATGCATAATGACGTTAATATTTTAAGGAGTATCAATGAGGAAAAGTAAGCTGCTTTAGATTATTTGATGGGAGGGCATGACAGCAAAGGTTAGCCTTATGATATAAGCTTGATTCACTGGCCAATGGCCAACTCGTCCATTAGTCACATTTGGCACACTGCCCAGAGACCAAAACACTTTCAGAAGGCCATGAAAATGTTTTAATTTATTTAAAAATCTAAGATCAATATAACCTAACCTGGCCTGTATCATCGTTATACCAACAGTTATAAACTATAATTTGAATTACGTTTTGGAGAAATGTACCCCCCTGACCCCACCAAAAAAAAACAAAAATGCTTACAGGTCTTTGAATTATTAACACTATCCTGTTCAATACAACCTTCAAATCCAGGCTTGAGAATTGTGTGCAAATATGTATTTTTCCCAGCTAAAACATTCTAAGATTTTAACTTATGGTTGCCTTTTACATGAAAATATTGCTATCTGCCAAAACAAACACTGACTTTTCAAACAAAATTTTGGAATGTCACTTTACTCTGAACCGAGTGATGCAGGGAAATTGAGAGCTTGTTTTCCCATCTTATGGAGGCTTCCTTTCCGCCCTGTCATCATTTTAAGTCAATGCATACCAGCTATCTCTTGAACAAACTTGTATGAAAAAGTTTGACATTGACGTAATGTGTCCTGAGACAAATTTAAGTGACAAATGGGTTAATCTAGTTTTGTCCTCTTGGATTTTTAAGCATTTCCTTCTTTACTTTTGGGTAGTTTCAGTGAGTGAAAGTGCAGGGCATAATAGCAATATAAAGAGCAGGACAATTTTTCAATGAAGAAAGTATGAAAATTGACTTTAAAAGGTCTCTTAGAATAGGCCAATGCACACAAGTTTGAGACGTGTCACATAACTTACAGCATTAGAGATATATTTTCAGCAAAATATATTTTTCTGATCACAGCAAACTTTTGTTTTCTTACTGAAGTAGACACGCTTTATTTGTGATAGCACAGACTGACTGAATGTGCCTCTTGGAAAAGTCTCAATGCCACATGTTTTCCTCACATCATATTGACACTAATCTGGGGCACAGAACCAAAAAACATGTTTTGTGGAGTGCCACTACTTAGAGGGAAAAGAAAGGTAACAGCTTAAAGTGCTATTCATTCTACTCCACCTCATTTGAATTTTTTTTTTTTTTTTTTTTTTTTTACTGGAAAAAAAAATGTCCATTCCACCAACATAAACCAAGAAAGAATGCTGGTTCTGAAAATGTCTGGGAATCTGGTTCTAGAGCTCATGACATTTTAGAACACAGTAAATCCCCTGCTCCTAAATTGTACAGTTGTTGGCAACAGTGGCTGGAGAGTATCATTCTATGTCCCGAGTTGTCCCTGGAATGCTAACATAGTTGGGGAGCAAGAAGTCGTGCACTATCTTCGGTGTCCCATGCTTCATTTCTTAGAAGTACTGTGGGGTATGAACACGTACAGGCCTCTGCTACAGTTCTGTGAAGGTTCACAGCACTCGCTACTCACAGCTTCTCCTGAAAAATCTCCCTAAATGAAGAATGCACTCCTGTGCTCAAACTGAAGCTTTGTGGTAAAGAAGACAGAAGGAAGGCACATGAATAAAGAGTTTGAATTGATAATGCTTAAATATAAGAAAATAAAAACTGATGAGTCTCTTCAACTGCTTAGCCAACTACTTTAGGACATGATTTTAAAATAATCGTATTACACAGTAAGAAATGTTAAAACAAAAGGCATTGAGGCTATAAAATAGCCTCATGATAGCACATGCTCAAGTCTATATTTAACGTCAAGAGAAAAGCTGTAAAATAAAGATTCAGTGCTTGTTTCCAACTTCAGTGCCCGGATTTCCATGTTTTCCCTTCATTCCTTACATTTTTTTCAATCTCCTCGGAAGTTTTTGGAAAAGCAGAAAGGCACTTAAAGCCTATTTTTTTCTTTATTCACCAAATACAAACTTATTTAATTATGTTACCCTCTGCACTAGAAAATGATAAATAAAATATCCCTGCTGTCATAAAAATTACAGTTTGCGTACAATAAAAAGTACTCATGAATAAACACAAATAATAATACAGGGGTAAACATTAAAAAAATAATTTGAAAAAGAATCAGAAAGATTGATAGTGTCATATACAAATTAGCTACACAGTCATTGGGAGAGAACATAAAAGGTACTGTTTATGCTGAGATGTGAAAGATGGAAAAGCAAGCCACACAGCTGCTACAAAGAGAAGAGCAAAGCAGACCAAAAAGATCACAGGCAAAACACCCAGGTGCACAGCTGCTTTTGCATTTTCCTTTAACTACATTCAGCTTTGTATGATACACTGTTTTCTCCTCAGGACCCATTTCTTTCTTTGTGAACTATCTCGCAAATCCGTATCTGTATGAAAATATTTTCTGCTCAACCTTCTAACAGCTTAGGCAAAGTAAAACACATTTCATTATACCAAGATACAGGTAGCTGATTCTTAGGATTTTAGGAAAAGCTTTGATCTTTTTGAAACAACCACTGATTTCTTATTTTCTTTACCAACTATTCCCCATCTTTCTGAAAGTAAATGCAAGTTCTTAAGATGTTGTTTTGTGATGAGGAACTTCATGTAAAGGCATCGTTTTGTTAAGATGAAGCACTAGGCAAACATCTAGCAACAATGAACGCTACACATCTTCTATGAAAATGCATGGCCCCTTTTCTTTAACTGTCCACACTTCTTAAGCAAAACTTAATATAAACAAACAAACAAAAATACAAGCAAACAAAACTAAACAATAACAAAAATTATAATTCATTTACCAAATGAGAATATATTTGAAAACTAATTTGAAGTGGGAATAAAATGCTTTTAACTAGGACCATTACCGATAATGATACTGTGCTATTGGTGAAGGATCAGTATTGGCTCAGAAGAGAAACAGTGTATGATCTTCTCCCATCAAAGGTCACACTGTGGACTGGGAGAACTTAGAAGGCTTCATATATTTGATATACTATCTTATATCCAAGCGGCAATGGCATCATTGTTAGAAATGGCACTGCCACTCAGGAGAAAACCCAAGAGTCCACATGGTAAAGAGTATATTAAAATGAAACAAGTGTGGGAGAAGGAGTCCTCCCCACCGTCCTGTTTAGCTGACAGGTTAGGAGGATATTAACCCTGAGTCTTCAAGATAGACTGTTATCTAAGAATAGAGAGCAATGACTCCCGTGACTGCAGCTGCTAGGCTCATGGAGGCCCTTTGCTATTTCCTTTGCTTGCTGTCATCCTACACTGTCACTATTTTCCTTCCATGAATCATATTTTACTGAAATAGTTGTTCAGTCTGCCTGTCTAGTGGGAACAGTAAGCCAGTTAGGTAAACTGGGGTTGACTCAGTCCTTGTCTGAACCCCCCCTTGCAGGAAGCCAGACATACATTATCCTCACTTTACGGTTGCATGATAGTCAGAAATAGAAGGGGAAAGAGAAGCGCAGAGGGGCCAGCTCTTCAGCCCAAAGTTCCCTTCTCTCCACAAAGGTTCTCCTTGATGATTTCAAACACTACAGATCCAGAGAGTTAACACCATAGAGATGTGTCTATGACACCATCAAATGGAAAGAAAGCATAAATACATTCATGAATTACATGGACCAGTCCTACTGACTCGGAAAATATTAGAGATGATAATGACAATAAATTATTTTCTAGATATCTCCTTCACATCCTGCCTCCATTAAGAAAAAAACACCTACATATAATCTTTGGCCACTTATTAATATTTTCTTAAAACCATGTCAGGACAGCATAAAGTAAATTACTGTAATCCTCTTACATAGATGTAACTATGAGATGCAATAATCTTTCACTTTTCCACAAATACCACTTGATGCCATTTTCCTACTACATGGTTTAACTCATGGTTATTATTTTAGGAAATAAAAAATAGCACAGGAGCTAGAGAGATGCATCAGTGATTAAGAGTGTGTACTCTCCTTCTCAGGGTCCCTAGTTTGATTCTTTGCCCACAAATATGGCAGCTCATTACCACTTTTAACTCCAGCTTCAAGAGATTGGATGCCCACTTCTGGCCTCCACAGGTGCTCACAAATGCATGATGTACACTCTACACAGTGCCCCAGTTAGAGCGATGAAACAGCATGATCACAACAACTTGGGGAGCAGAAAGTTTATTTCCGCTCACACTTTCATGTAACAATCCATGAATGAGGGAAGTCAGGGCAGGAACCTGGAGGCAGGCTGATGCAGAGGCCGTGAAAGGCTACTATTTCTGGCTTCCTCCTCATACCTGCCTCGGCCTGCTTTCGGATAGAATCTAAGAATATCGGGCCAGGAACAGCACTTCCACAATGAGCTGAGCCCTCCCCAGTAAATCACTAATTAAGAAAATGCCTTACAGCCAGATCATATGGGAGCATTTTTTCAGTTGCGGTTCTCTCCTTTCATGTAAGTCTAGTGTGATTGTGTAAATTTACAGAAAATTAGCCAGCACATTTTGGCACACATACATACACTAAATAATTATAAATTTTATTAAAAAGAAAAAATTTAAAAACACTTAAGGGATACTACTTGTATTCAACTCTTGTGATGTATATTACTGTCTGAATTTTCTTTGTTGTTTCTGACTCTTCAACAGACCATAACTAAACATTGTTGTTTAAGTTAATACACTTCTCATAAAAATAATGATGATTTGAAGTAAATTTACTTACAGCTTCCAAATTTTAATGGGCAGGCATGGGCATCCATAGGGAAGTCTTCCAAGTGCATTGGACATTCAGCTCTCACTGTCAGCCTTATTAATTAAGGAAAGATAGAGAACAAACAAAAGCTCTATAGATTAGACAGTTACTGGTAATTAGAGTAGGGTATTAATAACTATTGCAAACATATTAACAAAGCAGAAGACATGGATGTAAAATGCACACTTATGCCATATTATCCATAATTAAATGATCTAGAAAATGATACCATGACTATTTTATATACTTTTTGTTTACTTTGTGAAAATAGACAAGATTGTATTTTGAGGAAAGGAAAAGAATTGCTGATGTTTCCTATAACAGATAGTATTCACTAAGCTACCTGGCTATGGGAATTGTTCTGATAATTAATTAATATGATTAGTTAACCTGATAAATAATTAATTAAAATATAATTGCATAACCAAATGACAGATATAGTAATTTGCCTGATTTGATCATCAAACAATGTATACCTAAATTTAAATCATATTGGATGTCTTAAATATGTAAAATTGTTTTATGTCAATCAAAGATAAAAAAATTATAAAAGAACATGCATAATTGCCACTTCAACCATTATTGAAAAGAAGATACTGGCAGTAATACTCCTGTCTCAATTGTTCCCTGAATCCTTCCCCAAAAATCACCAACTCATAAGATAGAAAGGGAAGCAGAAAGAGCCCTCAGATTTTGTGAAACTATGGTTCATGCAAGGTGCAAACTCTCCTTAAGGATTTTCACAAAGTGCCCCTGATATTCCAACAGCTGGTTTTATTCACAAACCCACTGCCTAGTTGAGGCAGGACTCTACTATACTTCCTTTCAGTCTCATGTGTTCTGAGAATGTGAACTTTATTCATGGTTTTGTTTAATGCTAAAATCTAATTCATTGAAATATATTGTTTTTTTAACAAATAGAAATGTGGTTGAATTAATATTTAATTTCTTCATAATATCTTTTAAAAATGTGTGTGTGCATGCATATGAATGCAAAGATGTCCTGGTAAGCATGCCCAGGGAGAAATTCCAAGTCAGCTCTCTCCAAGTGTGTCCTGGTGCTCTTACCCACTTACCTAGCCAAAAAAAAAAAAAAAAAAAATGTGGTAGTGGCTTTATAGTCATTAAAAACATTTAGAACGTATTATACTTATAGAAACATTACAGAATGCATGTTAATGTTTAAACTGCATGTTCAACTATTAAGGAAGGTAGAAACACATTGGCAACGTGGTGAGTAAATTAGTTAATGGAACATGTCACTTATGTATCATAAAATGTTTTATATACCCCAAAAAAATTGAGTCCTAAGCCATCTAGGATCTGAACTTACTGACACATAAAAAGAATAAACACTGGGTATAGGTTCAGCCAAAAGTATAATTCTGGAGAGAAGATAGTTGCCTCTCTGGAATCAAAGAATATTTTAGTTTGTAATACACTTAAGGCCTGATTAGATGATGCCATGGTCTAGCTATGTGTGTCTACTGGTCCTGTATATTTTTTCTCCATTGTTATTTCCCCCTTATTCTTTAAGTCCTATTCTATTTTGACTAGATGGGTTCAGTTTCTGTAAGAGGTTTTTCAAGTATTCCCTTTCTATATTCCTTTCTATATTCTATATTCTATATTTTATATTCTATATTCTATATTCTTCTATATTCTATATTCTATATTCCTTCTCAATATTTGTTTGTGAAAAACCTGAATATTCTGACAACATCTTCCAAATGAAACTGTCACTCTAATACCATGCTAAATACAACCAACAATGTTGAGAATTATTTTTATTACTTTTTTCATAACAAAGGAATAAGCCCCGGAAAGATGGCAGCTGACTTCGGGGCCCAAGAGATGCAACCTGACAGTGAATGCCTCTTATGAACCGTAGGAAGAAACGTATGATACCATTTTCCGATTCTTAGTTCCCTTTATCTTCTCAGAACAAATCTCTGAACTCAGGAGTTGGCAAGAGTTTCTATGTTGCCTTCTCAGTAGGTTGTCCTGATTCTTTAATCCAGCCACTTTCTCTGGTGAAACATGGTTGTCTCTCTACACATTACCTCCATGGTTTGGAATGGAAAGAAGGCTTTTTGCTTGTTCTACCTCTCAGACACAACACAGAAAAACCCTCAAGTCATAGCCATCCTGCTGACTTCTCCAGAAAGAAGGAAAAACAAAAGTAAAACCAGGCTATTGTCCTCTGCTAGAGTTTTCTCTGTTAAAACTCATTTTGTAAATACTTCAATTTGCAACGGGTCCTTTTATTGTGGTACTTGTGAATTCTTTCCCCTTTGCTCCATAAAAAGAAATTTTGATACTTCTGTGATTAGCACAGTTGAAGCTGCAGCAGCTTAAGACTATTTAGTGCAATTCTAGATGAGAGAGATTTTAAAAGGTATGATGCATTAACTAAATGGTAGCTCACACTGGGACATAGAAATACTTGACAAAAATGGAAGGTTCATAAAGACAAGAGGTCAAGGATGATTCCATAACTGGGCAGTGAAAGCCCATACCTTTAATCCCAGTTCTTGGGAGGCAAAGGCAGGCAGACCTCACATTCGAGGCCAGCCTGGTCTACAAAGTGAGTCTAGGACAGCCAAGGCTACACACAGACAGACCCTGTCTTGAAACACCCCTCTCCCCTCCCCCAAAAAGTGTGATTCCATATGTGCAAATGTGCTTCTCTGTATAAATCCACATATTTTAATGAAAGGAGATTCTATTTATTTATTTATATTTATGAAAAGAAAGCTCTTGCTGCCCTTTTTTCAAGAGACTTTGGGAAATTTGAAATTTTTAATAGATTTTCAGTTTTCTAAAGATGGGCTAGCCAGCTCTGGTAATGTGTATTTGCATTTAGTTAAAAAAAAAAAGCAGTAAAAGAAAACACAGGTTGAAAGTGATGGTGCTTGCCTTGTTATCTCAGGTGCTTTTATGAAAAATCAGGATTTTATTGGAAAACAAAACCTTTGTTCTCAATTATTTATGAGTAGAGAAAGAATTTTACAGTTGCCACATGAAATTACATACCAGTAGTATTGGGTTGGATATCTCAGTTTAGTGAAATGGTTGGGAATAGGTACTGTGATATTAGGGACAGAGAGGAGATGTACCATATTTGAATGAAAAAGAAAAAATAACCAAACATAGGAAACACTGAGAATTCCAAAGAATAAATTACAAACCCTTCAAAATTTCGAGTGAAGACTATATATAATGTCTTTTTATAAAAAAAAATACTTAATTTTTTTGTTTTTGTGATTTATGCTTTCTTATTCTAACCCTAAGACAATGGAAATGTATGACATACTTTTTAGTGATTTTAAATGGGAATATTTTTATATAATAAGACATGCAGTCTTCAGGCAAAGACTATCTCTAGCTAAACTTACTAGCTAAGTTAACTATCTCTAGCTAAAACTAATATTTGAGAAATTGTGACTTTATTCACATATATATTTCCATGTGAATTTTTGAAAGAACTTCACATGATCATACTTTTCATTTTTGTCTTCCTTTTCAGTAGAAATACCTTTGAATATCTGCCATTAGATAACTTCTACAGATTTAAGGAATATACAGAGATATGCAATTCATAACATGGACTGAATGAAGGTCCTCATGTTGCATTAGAACAGGTTGGAATTACATCCTCTGAGCTGTTGCATTACTCAATCTAGTCTTCATTTACATTTCATTTAACATTACATGTTTGTGCAATATTTCAGATCACTAGGATTGCTTAGCAGAATAAGTTTAGTACTTAAAAATCAGAAAGTCATGGCCCGTAACTCTGGCGATTTCCTTCTTGTAGCAGAGAGAAGCATGGCCAGTGTCCTGCAGGAACCACTGCTGTCCTTACCTCATGGTGTAGAGCAGCGTGCCATCCTCTGTGATGCGCAGGAGTTTGTTAGGCATGGTCATGTTGTGGGCCACAGACTTCTTCCCATTGTGGAAAAATGTATCTGGAGTCCAGATTTTACTGGCCATGAGGTTGTTTAGCCGCAGAACGGTCATGGGCCCTTTGAATTTTAATCTTTCATCCTTCCAGCTTTGACGGAAAAACACATCTATTGTATATTCCTGGGTAATTTTAGAAAAGAGCAGAGTTCTCAGTTTTACATTTCTGCCATACAAATATCTTACAAATAAGCCTTTGGAAGCCCAATGTGGCTTAGGTGACACAGTCAGGAGCAAACTAGTTTTGGCACTTTTAAGTTAGTATTAGAGGAATCACTAAAGGCTTTTGTAATAATTTTTAACATATATATGTGTATGTATATACATACATACACACACATACACACACACACACACACACACATATATATATTCCTATTTATGGATAGAAATTTGTTCTACTGATGGGAAGAAAGAATTTATGGGAACAAAATTGTTCTCAATTTTCTTCTCAGATTCCTGAAAGTAAACAAAGCTTCCTTTGACATCAAAAGTAAAATTAAAGCAATAAAACACCGTTTAAAAAATAAACCATATGTACAGGTTTTATGTAAAGAATAATATTTAAATTAAGGAACTTCAGCCACAAGAATAAAACATAATAAAAATAATAAGCCTTTTGTGTTCCCTGCAAACCTCATAATCAAATTCAAGCCAATCATGGTGCTAATATAAATGTAAAAGTCCTTTGGCTAAGGAAATGGCTTTTTCTTTCTTTCTTTCTTTCTTTCTTTCTTTCTTTCTTTCTTTCTTTCTTTCTTTCTTTCTTT
>NW_026591597.1:3928338-3930723 GCF_907164565.1 Psammomys obesus | reverse complement strand
TTTCTTTCTTTCTTTCTTTCTTTCTTTCTTTCTTTCTTTCTTTCTTTTTACAGAAATGCATGTAGCCTTCCAATTTTCCTACATAGTGAACAAGACCATGAATATATAAAATAAGCTAATCAATTTCCTCTATTAATTTTGACTTTTTCCCCCCAAAATAGTGGGGAGAGAGGGAAGAATGCAAAATGTGAAGGTGTGTGTGTTGGTGACCGCACGTGTGTGTATATCACCTGAGAGATGTGAGAACCTCATAGCCGTTCACAGCCAGGGAATCTATTTATTTGACTGAGCAGCGCATTCCTTCTGTCATTACCCAGAGACAAACATCTGCTCATCTAAAAACAAGCGACATGACTTACCAGCTCCTGAAATTGAAAAGGACAGTATTCATCTTCCTTGCAGTACTTGCTACATTGGCACTAAATTTAGAACTCAATGGTTCGAAATAAAGATTACCACATTCTCCATTAATCTTAGCATACTCAAAACCAGAAGGGGGCTAGCTGGAAAACATTACGCCACATTTTCCTAATCTTCTGAAGCCTGATGCCTCTGAAAGCAGCTGCTTCTAAAAGCCTACACATGTTATCCTCCGGACATACAAAATAAATAATGTCTGTCTTCAAATATTTTGTGCAGAGTTTTAACTACCTCTCTCTAACCTATGATTTAAACAGTGCTTGGTAAAATCTGAATATTTCCCTTCTGGAATAGGTTTGATACTGATCAGCCATTACTGATCTATTACGTTATATCATTAGTGGATGCCTTATAACACATCATGTGGCTGACTGACATGTAAACAAGAAAGTGAGCAAAATGACGCTCCTCTGTTGATGCAGGCCAGACAAGTTACCATGCTTGTTGTTTAGGTTTTTCTGTGTTGGGAAGTGTCAGATGAAAGTCACTGTGATACATGATAGGAAGTTATTCACTGCCAACATTTGTTTAGCACCCATTCAGCTCACAGAGGGAGAAATGATTAAACCTCAAGTCTTATCGGAAGTACTCGTGAAGGAGAGAAATTGTGGATTAGATGATGAGGCAGTATTACATGAGAACAGTGCTTATCACTCAGAATATATCTTGTCCACTTGTGTATATGTCTCCTTGTCTGAAAAACAGACAGGCTTCTGAGATAAGGATATGATATCTGATGACCTTATATTTTTCTCTAACTACAGCCAACTGTTCTCCATACAACTGAATGATTTTAGACGGTCTATACTACAGAGAATGTCTACAGGCAAATCAACATATCAACTATGCTTAAGCAAACCATGTCCCCTGGAATCAAACTGTTGATACGTTTGTTAGCTATAAGGAAGATTTTTTTTTGTTCTTTTATTTTTTTGTTTGTTTTTGGATTTGGTTTGTTTGAGAATGCACAATAAGTGTTAAATGTAAATTAAATTTAGTTTAAATTTTTAACAAGGTATGCCTGAAGGCAGTGACACCAAAAAAAAAAAAAAGTGTCAAAATTGCCCATGTACTTATCTGTGTTAATGGCTGCCAGTGGAACTGCAATTTGGTTTGAGAGAATCCTCCTTCAAATAACACACACACACACACACACACACACACACACACACACACATACACATACACACTAAGGGTAAAATATATTCTCCACTCCCCACTCCTGTCACTATTAGATCACCCTGTTTTATTCTCTTTATAGGATTTACTATTATCTGAAATCATCTACTGTTAGTTTGCTATCTTTCTCCTGATTCTAAAAATATGTGTTTCACAACCATCTGACTCAGTCTGTCTCAGGCAATTCTGGGACCTCCATGTCTAGGATGAAGTCTTTCCTGTATGTTCAAATGATGAAAATGAATCAATCAATATTTTCTCCTATAAAGTGGGGAGAAATATTTTATAGGACTGTAAGGATCAAGGGAACAATCTAAAAATATGAGCCTTGGGGAAGGTATGTGGCTGGTGTCCTGCCTTCCCCCTTAGGATTGTGGGATAGCAGTGGACCCTTTTATGCAATGTGTGCTCAGCTAAGGCTTGAGTTTGTGTCTTATGGTGTACCTAAATGTGAAAGTGATGCGTACAAGACAAGCATCTTAAGGGTCTGGAGAGATGGCTCGGGAGTTAAAGTGCTTGCCATACAAGTTTGACGACCAGAGTTGAAATCCCCAGCATGCACACAGAAGCCAGGCAGGCATGGAAGCCACCTGTAATTTCAGCACTCAGAAGACAAATAGACAATATTGTAAGGGCAACAGGAGTTCCAGGTTCAGCAAGAGACCTGGCCTCAATAAATAAAGCAAAGCTTGAATGGAAAAGGCATTCAGGGTTAACTTCAGGCCTCTATACACATGTGCACACACACACACACACACACACACACACACACACACACACACACAC
>NW_026591597.1:3900577-3928328 GCF_907164565.1 Psammomys obesus | reverse complement strand
ACACACACACACACACACACACACACACACACACACACACACACACATATCCATACACATCCACACACATGCAAACATGCATGCGAGCCACATGTTTCAGGGTTTTTGTCCTTTTTTTCCCTCTCTCTTTAAAAAGGTGTCTTAGCTGTATGTGGTGGCACACAACCACAATTCCAATACTTGGGAGGTAGGGCCAGGAAGATCAGAAGTTCAAGCTGCATAGCACCTAACAAATTGGAGGCCTGAGCTACATGAGAATTTATCTTAACCTCTCTCCCAGGAAGAAAAAACAACTGATTGTGACTATGTCCCGCCTAACCACAAACAAAGATGCTCTCTGGCTCCTGTCTCTGAACTGGTCCATGTGATTGACACAGTAGCAATATGGAGCTTCCTGGGATTCCTTGCATCTAGCCCCCATGACCACCATTTGTTTACTTAACAATGGACATTTGAACAAATATGAGCCATATTTTCCTCTTCAGAAACCTGGAATAAGATATGGGGAAGAGCCATAGTGTTAGTGATTGTAATTAGGCATTTAACCAATGCCTATTATTTGATTTCAAATTTATCAACACAATTTTTAAACTAGAATTCTTTATAGCTTGGGATCGAGAAAGTGATATTTGAAAAAAGTGACTTTGAAAAGTCACTTTCCAAGGCACTTAAAGACAGTGAGAAAGCAGTCATAATCAAGCAGGACAAAAGCAGAATAGAAAAGATGGGACTCCATAGGAAAAAATAATGAGTAAATGCAAAGTTTCCCTGAAGGATTTATTCAAGTTTCAAAGTTACAGCTCCCACCTCATGAGAGAAAATTCTCCTGGAGATTCTCTGCTTAATAGAGTAGGTCCGCAGAGAATATGAGCCTTATTCTCAAGATCTGGGACAAAACATTCACTTTGTACCTAAATAAATATTGTATTGAAGTATTCTGCCTCATGTCATTTATTATCACCTTTGTGTGCCTTGACTTAATACATTTTAAATACGATGGAAAGCGAAGCTGTGTGATTGTGCAGCAGCATGGATATTTCTGTCAGAACCTAGTATCTTGGGAATGTGCTGTTTGATGGCCAATTAATGGTTTTTAAAATAAGCTTAAGGAGTTGACCTCATTTTGTTTTTTATTCTAGATGAAGTTGGATGCCTGGGGAACTAAACAGTCTTCAGGGATGGCTGGCCCAGGTTTTAGCTCCTACTGTTAGCTAGTGGGTCACTTCTCTTTCTTTAAAGCATGCGGATAATAACACTATGGAGCTGAAAGGTTTGAAATGAGGATAAAAGATAAAATAAGACTCAAAATGCATTAAGAGCTTGAAACAGTAATGACAAGTGCAAATACAGTTCTTATTAATTGGGTATTTTATTGGTTCCTACTTAAAAAAATAAACAAAGCTTTACCTGTTTTAAAAAAACCTTATCATTCTGCCTCCTAACTTTAACTAACTCTAAATAAAACTAGTTTTTATACTTAATTCCCATAATACAATTTAAATAATCATTCTTCTATAGCAAGAGGTCAGGCAAAAAGTCCAAGATCCACTTTGCAAACCAGTTGCAAAGCCTAATTTTATCATTTCACAAAAAAAAAAAACAAAAAACAAAAAAAAAAACAACAACAACAAAAAAAAACTTAAATGCTATTTCAGAACTCATATGCAGGGACAAAGGTCCACTTAGTATTTTTTTTCTTTTATAATTTTTACATCTGAAGTTTATATGTAAAATGCAGTTTTGACTGGTATAGGAATAATGATGAGTAAAAAAATAAATAAATCTTATTATGTACCTTTTTTTTTAAGCCAAAAGTACAACCTGATTGGTCCTTTGAATTTCTGTTAAACTGAGCCAGTAACTCAAAGGTAAAATCAAGCCCATCAAAGCCCAGCAAGGATGGAGAAGGGACTCATAATGTCCTACCCATAGTTGAGGAGCTATTGGCAATTGTTGGCTCCTAGAGAAGGGGAAAAACAGCTTTCATTTGGAATGTGACCTCTCCTTCACTGCCCGTGCTCTGTTTGTATGGCCCTACAAATGTACTCTCAGTATAAATAGGACTCAGTGGGCTCAAAAGAAGAGTGCATGGAGTTGAAAAAGAGACTGTCTTGGGTGGGTGTGTTAGAAGTTAGAAAAGAAAGACAAGAACACAGATGGATTTGATCAAAATGCACTGTATATACGAATGAAATTCTTTTAAAAATACAAATATGTTTTAAGAATAAAAAGTAATTAAACCCTATTAAATTTTTGAAGGTAATTTATTTATTTTTTATATTCGGCTTCCTTTGGGCACTATTCCTTAACAACGCTTCTTGAATTGTGTTTCATAATAGACATTCTGCCAGATGGAATAGACAGAGGCAAATTATTATTAAAAATGAGTTAAAAAGTAAAAATAAGTATAAATAATATGTTAAAATAATCCCATGCCTTTTACTTCATTGCCTTCCTTCCCACAATATTCAGAACTCAAGGAGGAGGGTTAAGTTTACTCTGGCCCATGAGAATTCAAAAATAGAAATATAGGCTTTTAGCTCTATCATAAAGCAACTAGTAATTCATTGCTCCCTTTAAACTAACAATGCCTTTGTGCTGTAGCTTTTCTTCGCAATTTGAACAACATTTTAAGAAAATAAGACACTAATTTTCAATAACAATTTCACCAAGCAATTCCATACATGTGACCAAAAGCTGTGTTGAATTCTATGTCAAGGCATTTGATTGAAATAAAAATCAGAGGAATTAATTTTGTATTGTATAGATGATAAAGCTTCATTAAGCTTTTCTTTCTCAATTTGGCTGCCTGTGGAAATGTAGGGTTTAGATAAGTGTAGAAAAAAACAAAACAAACAAACAAACAAAAAAACCCAAAAAAAAAAAAAAAAAAAAAACCACAACCTTGGTTGGGTACAGCCTTGCCAGGCCACAGAGGGAGACAATGCAGACAGTCCAGATGAGACCTGATAGGCTAGGGTCAGATGGAAGGGGAGGAGGACCTCCACTATCAGTGGACTGGGGGAGGGGCATGAGAAGAGAAAAGGGAGGGAGGGTCTGACTGGGAGGGGAGGAGGAAGGGGTTAAAGCTGGGATACAAAGTGAATAAATTTTAATAAATAATAAAGTAAAAATTAAAAATTCCTTTGAAGTGTGGGGGGGGGTTAGAGTGTGTGTATGTGTGTGTCTGTGTGTATGCAAGAGAGAGAGAAAGATTTAAATCATGTATAACCTTACATGAAAGAATACCTGTAACAATACGAACACCTGAGGCACTTTAAGCCTTTGATATTTTTTATTTTTGCCCAGAATTCTTAATATTCTGTTTCATATAAATGTGATTTTATCATATTGACTTTCTAGTGAGTCATGGACAGACCTTAACTCAGCCAGACTTACTCCTAGAGCCAGGCTCCATAGCTAAGAGGCTGTATCACCTTATAGTAATCAGGGCTTGCACAGTGACAATGCACACTTAAAACCTGTGACTGACTGGGGGGAGAATAGCAAGGTTGAGTGTGCACAATATGGAATACCGACAGAATGGTTTGAGCTTCCTTTTAAACCAAGCAAACATCTGCAACCTTTATCTGACTTCTCTCTGAGCTATTAAGAAAGCAAAACACATTTGTATTAAGTACTAATTTTAAAAAAAGCATTTAAAAATAATAATATATATGTGAAGTATCTAGTGTTATGTTTTAAATTGCCTCTTTACAATGGCTTGGTTATATTGATACCAATTCTTACTTTTTCAAAGATGTTCTGGAAGAAAAGGAAGAATGAACACCCCACAGTTCAACTTTTAGAAATAATTTGGTGAACATTTTACAACAAAGCACATTTCTCTCTCCTATATTTCTCCATCTCAAGTATTCTTTTCTTTCTAATCAAGGTAAAGAAGTATTCACTCAATTTTGGTATCCATTTTCCATACATAGACAAAAAGCATTCTGACATGGCACAGTGCAAATGGCTATTTGCTCTGTAAGTAGTGCTTATCGGAAAGTTTGACATTCCTGAATCCACCTGGCCACACAGCTTAAGTGAAAGCCACATGGCACTGTGAGTCCTGTGGACAAAAGTCAAGCAGGGCAGTTATTTTAGGGGTGAAAAGGGGAACACTACAATGGTTGGTCGATAAACACAGAAACTCATGTGTGTGTGTGGTGTGTATGCGATAGAAATATGTGTTGTCTAATATAGACATGTAATTCATTATAATGCACACAGAGACACAAAATTATAACCAACAAAGACTTTTCAAGTCGTTTCTCAAATATTTTCTTTAAACACATATTTTTAAAATACTGGAAATGACAATGCTAGAAATGACAGACAAGCTTCACTCATGATACCTCAACAAGGTGTCTGCCTTAACAGGACCTGAAGAAGTACAATACCAGTTATCATTTTAACATTTTAACATGGAAAGGGGAAGGTCTCACAGGACCTACCATTGAGAAAGAACTACAGGCAACTAAAGAATGCTCAGAAAGGGAATTACTCTTCCCTAGGGATAAGCCCTTAAATTATTATCCAATACCAAGTGGATATTGCCCTGAAATGGGCTAAGCACTATATTTACAATTTTTAGACATATATATATATATATGTCTCCATATATACATGGAGATCATGACTTCAAGTAGAAACAAGGAGCACCTTAATTTAAAATATCTAAACAAATCCCCCAAATCGAACATATATTGTCACTTACCATATCGTGGTCTGAAACAGGTCCAAAACTGGTGACAAAGATGTCAGTCTTCACTTCAGTTACACGCTCTGATGAAGCAGGAAATTGTGCCAGTGAGTGTCTATCAACAGCCTCTATTAGAGCTCACTATCACAAACTCACACCCAAATGGGAAATTTATTGGCTTTGATTAGCCATTTTCAAAATTGGTCCACTGCGTAGTTCTGATAATTGACTGCTTACACATGGAATTTCACAGTTAATATTTTCAATGGAGAAAAGGTCCTAAATATGCCACCTTGGGAGACTGACTTTCAGGAGATCTCAGCTGCCTCTTAATGAATTTTTAAAGAACGGACACACTTGCCTCAGTGATACTGAACCCACTTCCCATTATAATAAGAAATATGTTACCATAGAAATCTGCTTAAAGTTTAAATAATTTTGCATAGTCAGACAGAACTTTCAGGTATGCTGCCTACCCTTGGGAGGCGTAGAGGGAGGCTTAGCAGCCTTTATGGAGCCTTTAAGGTCTCAAGTGTATGCTTTACAAACGATTGCTATCTGTTACTAAATCATAACTGAATTATCCAAATTACTCCCTGGGAAAAGTATGACAAATGTGGAAGCATTTTTAGTTTTGAGGATGAGGCAAACATATTGTGGCGTGGAAAAAGTTAATTTAGTATGCTGCTTCACGGTGAATGTAATTTTATTATAGTAGCCTCTGATGACCTATATATAAAGCAATAAAATATATTTATTGGAGTTTTGTGACAACTCAACACAGATATTTTATACGAAATACAGTTGCTAACCAAGAAACAGGAAAACATTGCTGGCTGAAAGGAAACAATTTGTTGAGGGGTGAGAATGGAAAAAAAGGCTATATAATTTTCACCTGCACTCTGGGAAATGACAGTCTAGTGTCCTAAGTGGCTCCTATCATGTGTGCTTCCATTTCTATCTCTATTAGAGGACACTGAAAACATCACCCTATCTCTGCAACAGTAAAGTCTTTTGAGAATCGAGAGCTAGCCTGTCTCCTTCAGCAATTCATTCCTGGACACTAAAAACTTCAGGATAAATGTTGCAAAGAGGTTAATCACAATCAGCAAAAACAGTTACTGGAGGAAATCTTGTTTGAGATAGCCATTTCACTTTTTCTTGTCTGAGCAACATAATTTCCTGATATTAAAACAATCCAATAGGCTTCCTCACATTACCATTATCTCTAGGTTACTCTCTAAGCAGTTTTGATTTTTTTTTCATAGCTTTTGACTAGAAAACACAGTTTTATGTGCTTAGATCTCACTTCTGTATGCATAAAGTTATTGTGTAATTCAAATGCTGATTTTTGTATCCCTCACCCCCAATCTGATTACAATCCTTGTTCTGAGAATCTCCTATATCAATGTTTTGAAAACACTGCTCCTCAGTTGTCCTCTTATATGCCAATAAAGCGCTTACAGCCAATCACTGAGCAGGGGAGAGAATAAGGGCTGGACTTCCTGCCAGCCAGAGGAGGAGGAGTTAAGGGAGGAAATACTGGACTGAGCCGTTGGCTCAATGAGCTCAGCAAGCAAAGCTATAAAGTGCAAGTATCTCTAGGATGCATGCTAGGAGGAAGCCAAGTTATCATAGTGTTAAAAATAGTGGACTGCAGATGTAGCCCATGGCAGTTCAGTGTCCAAGTGGGTTCCATAGTACTGGGGACAGGGACTGTCTCAGACAGGAACTGACTAGCCTGCTCTTTGATCACCTCCCCCGGAATGGGGAGCAGCCTTACAGGCCACAGAGGAAGACTCCTGATGAGACCTAATAGACTAGAATCAGAAGAAAGGAAAAAAAGACCTCCCCTATCAGTGGACTTGGGGAGGGGCATGCGTGGAGAAGGGGGAGGAAGCGAGGGATTGGGAGGGGAGAAGGGAGGGAACTACAGGGGGATACAAAGTGAATAAAGTGTAATTAATAAAAAAGTAAAAAAAAAATCTTTAAAAAATGTTAAAAAAAAGACTAGTGGACTGAGGGAGGGTCATAGGAAAAGAAGGAGGGAGGGCAGGATTGGAAAGGAACAAGGGAGGGGGCTGCAGATGGGATACAAAGTGAATAAACTGTAATAAAAAATTTAAAATGAAGTGGAAAAAAAAGAATAGATTAGGAACTTCTCAGTTCTTGTGCTGTGAAGCTTGTTAAAATAATAAGAAATATGAAGATATTTGATAAGCTAGGGTCAGATGGAAGGGGAGAAGGACCTCTCCTAGCAGTGGGCTTGGAAAGGGGCATGGGAGGAGAGGAGAGAGGGTGGGGTTGGGAGGGAATGAGGGAGGGGGCCACCGCTGGGATAAGAAGTACATAACCTGTTCTTAATATAAAAATGAAAATTAATAAAAAAATTAATAAGAAATAATAAAGTCTCAATTATTTGTGTTATAGCTTGGGTAAGAGAGAAACTGAGAAACAGAAACAGTTTTATAATAATAACCATGACACACTTCTAAGTTCATCCCCCACCATGCTGTAGCAGAAGAGGCACAGGTGCCCAGCAACACATCTCAGCTCTGGTACCCACTCTCCTCCTACAACCTTGTCTCTGCATCCTCTATCTCTACCTTCATGTATCCCTGTACCTCTATCACAGACTTGTTTCTCCATATATTTTTTTAACTATGATAATTTTTCCTCAATTAAAACCCCTCACTATTTTATATAATAACTAAAATATAGTTACATAATGTATTTCACTACAATGATTTCATGTGTGTGTGTGTTCTGTTTATCTTAAGATTTTTACAGTTAGTCACATTTTATTACATATAAAGTTGTGACCAATTATCAATAACCAATTTTAAAAAAAGTCAGTGCCACATATTTATAAAAACTAGTGCATACCATAATATGTAATACCTTTTTCAATTATCTTCTGTATGTATGACTTATATTTTCTTTGATACAATAAAATAGACATGTCTTGTGAGAAAGCAAAGAAAGAATAACAGCATATATCAGAACATTAGGAAAATTTGTACTGTAAAATATTTCTGATGAAGTAAGCCTCTTAATGAAAATAAGTTTTATTATTATTGTTGTTGTTGTTGTTTGTAATTCACTTTTGTGCCCACTGAAGCTGGGCAATAGGAAGAATTTGCAACAAATTCATTTTCTGATACATCTTCATCATATGATCCAATAGTCCTGTTGCACATTTGTTTTTAATTATTTGAGTCAGTGAGATTGAATTTCCAGAGTTCAAGTCTTATTTTTTATGGTGAGTATTAAATAAAAACTAGAGCAATTATCTCATGTAACCTAGTCATATATGGAATCAAAGTTATATCTGCTTTTGTATTTTACTTTTCATTCAAGAGATGCACGCTCACTTAGGGAATGCTGACTAATCTGTCTGCATATTGGCATACATTTGCCAACTTGGGGTACCCTCTTACAAATGCATGCCACTATTACCTGTTTCTTTTGTGTGAAGACAACTTAGTTTCTATCACAGAAATCCTACAATGTAGCTGGTCTAAGGGAACTGGACCAGCAGAATTTTTACTATCAACTCTTTGTCTTTTCATGCATGATACATGAAGTGGCCTGAAGAAGTGAGATGAAAATTTACAGAATGTACAGGGTTTCCCCCCATTGTTTTAAGATAGATGGTTAATAGATGGCAGCTACACAATCAATAATTTTGAAGGACTAAAATATTATCCATAAAGATCATTGTGTCAAACAAGTAAAACATGATATGTGGTTAAATTTAGGTCCATCTATTGCCATGAATAATTGTACCTGTGCCATACAGAGATTAGGAAAAATGGAAAGTAATTTACATAAATTACTATAACTACATTTTTAAAATCTATTTTGTCATCTTTTCTTCATCCTTGGTCTATAACCAATTTATTGTATCAGTTCAGGACCTTCCATTACTTCACTTTTGTTTAACAGCCACTAGGACTTGCTAGCACTTACTTTCACTATATTCCAAAACAAGAAATCTGACCTCAAATATTTGCATCCAAAGGATTTGAAATGACTTTCTCACTATATTCTCAAATCATGTTTATCCTTAAAGTGTTTCTGACTATTAGTCTCTGACATTTTCTTTTTATCCTCCCAGTAGGCAAGAAAGAAAGAAGAAAAAAGAAAGGGAGGCAGAGAGATAGAGGGGAGTGGAGTAGAGGGGAAAGAATGGAAGGGGTAAAGAAGGAAAAAGAGAAGGGAAGAAAAGCAAAGATAAAATGCAAAGGGAGGAGAAGGAATAGAAGAAGAGGGAAGGGGAGGAAAAGCAAAGGAAACAGAAGTTGCAAACCTGAAGTGTGCCTCTGAGGGATTGTAAAGACTAGTACGGAAGGTAAGTGGTGTAGTAAAATGGGGAAGAGGCACAGTCAAGTAAAACTCAACCTGCCTCTCAGTTCTTGAGAGGCATAGAACAATTTTAACAGGAAAATGAACAATTTCTCTGCTTCTTTCCTTTTTTTTTTTTTTTCAGTTTTTTGAGACAGGGTTTCTCTGTGTAGCCTTGGTTGTCTTGGACTCACTTTGTAGACCAGGCTGGCCGCAAACTTACTTCTTTCTTCCTTAATGTCCATAAGAAACTATGTTGTAAGTAAATAAAGTCAGCCTTAGTGACCTATTTGTTTCCCAGAGTTATTTGAAAATGCTTTTTCAAAAACCATACAAAAGTTTTATGGTGAATTTGAGGCCAACATAATAGATGATGTTTTGACCTAAAATCCATTGTTAACAAGATTAGACATCTCAAGAAGATATTAAGATATCAAATACCAACATTTAAATAATCTTTTCATTCGTCTGTGGCTTTCCTTACACAATACTTTTTTCACCAACCCAGCCTACATTCAGAGGAAAGGACAAGCTCTTTGACCAAAAATGGACCTTTCACAGGTAGCACATTGGAAATGCCCTGAGAGCTCTGTGAGTCACTCTTCTTTATAATCCCAGAGTCTCCAGAGAGAGCATCTCTGCAAATGAATCTCAGAGGAATCAGTGGAGTGGCTACCTCCCACTGAGGGCTAACAAGTGGTGAGCTAAAGTTATGACCTCTCTAGACCCAGGAAGAGGGTAAGTGGAAATATCCTTGTCTCTAAATGCCCTAGTTGAGCTCTCAAAACATCGCTAAGGACTCTTATTTTGCCCATGCACTTAGAAAACATATGCCTCCCAGCTCCTTCTCCTCAGTGAGAGTCACAAGTAATATCAATCTAATATCTCTATCTTCTAGCTATCAAATTAAGAAAAAATTAAAATTAAGGCATATGCTTTAATACTAAGATTCCCTGATTTAATACCACACTGACATTTCATTGTGGGCATACTTGAAGGATGCTAACATCTTTCTAGAGATCACATGAAAAAAAGTCAAGATAGTTTATGTTTCACTGTGTTCTTCTTAACAGCATATATCAGAAGCCAGGAGCCTTAAAGGAAACTTAGGTAAAAATACACATTATCAAGCCAAAGCCAAATATGTCTGAATCCCTTATGTAACTTGGGAATTGGCTGACAAATATAAATCAATTAAAATAACATCAGTGGAAGAACTGTTCAAAGATCTAAATATTCAAATCATTTCCCCAAAGTTGTTTTCCTCAAGATAGCCTTGCCACTGCAAATGTCACTGAAACGCAATAGATTCCTTAAGTATAAGTGTATTCACATGTTCATAATTTCAAGGAAAAATATGTGATTGCTTAATATAAAATGGCATCACAATGATGACTGTTATTACAGTTTTGGCGAATATAATAAATCAAACTAATAAATTTATATTTAAAGATCAGTTCTTAAACAAGCTCACCTTTCAATGCTGTGTTTAAACATAAATAATGGTTGCATCACCTAACTGCCAGAGAACCAATCTCTTTTGACTTACACTTTCTGCAATATTATGACCCTATTGAAAGTATTGAAATAACAGAGACTTTGAAGTGATATTTCAAAAGGACAATTAGTGCCAGAAGTATAAGAGAGAAACACAGTATAGTAAAGAAAGAAGAACATGCACTGGACTGAGGGTGTAAGTGCTACAAATTTAACTCTGATTTTCTTCTAGTCGACACTGTGTGATTTTAGGTACCATCCTTGAATCCTCCTAAATTGATTTTTTTTCACTGTAGGAATAAATAAATAATAACTGAACTGAAAATTAAAGTGATTTTAAAATAAGACTGTAGAAGCGTGTTTTATGTGTGTGTGACTTTAGTTTGTTTTTGTTTTTTGTTTTTCATTTTCAATGTGCTGGATAGACACAATTCTACATAATGGTAATAGAAGTGTGAGCAAAAATTACTAACGTTTCTGTTCTGTAGCATATATCCTAGCTTCATGAACGAAAATACACTTAAGAAAGACTTGACAGGTAGACACTAGATAAACAGGTAGGTAGATAGACGACTACATAGGAGACAGAAGAAAACGATCAGCATCTCCGGAGCCTGGTGATGCAGATGTTCAGAGTTTGAGATAACGCTTTGAAGTAAGTGGGACTGCAGTGCAGGACACTGAGGGTGGCAGAAAGCAGCCTCACTTGGTCCTAATGCCACAGAAAGCCTTTGGGTACAGAAGTGACGTTATGGTACCTGAACCTCCAGAAAATAACCGATGCCCTGTGAATAGTGAAGTGCAAGAGTGACGAGTGACGGTAATAAAAAGATTATTGAGATGGGAGAGTTGTGGGCAACATGTTAGCAACACCCGTCACAACAGCTTGTTTACTGGGGCATTAGCCACATGTTCAACGGATATGGTGTCAATTGAGCAATTCAGAAATATCCACTGGGAAAGTTTCCATGCACTCCTAGTTTATGAAATCCTATATCAAGACCAAATGGACTAACATTAGTTTTTGCATCATAAAATAAATGCAAACATCCTATTTTAAAATGGCCCTGCTAAGAAACTGGCAATACCCTGGGTTCCCACCTAATTACCAATGCATTGCGCTGAGCCATGTCTCAGCTTCAAGTCAACCCGCCTGAAGCATCATTTATATCCCAATCTTACTTCCCTTCTAATGTTAGAGGAAAGAAGGAAGCTTTTTACCTGATTGACTTGTCAATCAGTTTAAGTTAGTTATATTTTCTGACTAAAAGTAGATATAAGGAAAGTTTTGCGTTAAGACATATAACAAGTCCCTGACAATTTAGTGGTTTGGGGTTTTGAGAGCTCAAGTGACACAAATTTCTATGTAGAAGAAAAAATTAATTTTACTATAGTCATGCTATTCATTTCATTTCCACTGAAAACTTTGTTTCTTCTGTGTTCTTAGGAGTGGTGTCTTCTGGCAGAATGATCAATTGAAGGGAAGGCTGTGTGTGTTAGTCTTGGAAAATTAAGTATCCTTTTTAAATGTATATATCTATGTAAAGGCTTGAGGCATGATATCTCATGCAATATTTGAGATCTATGGTAACTGCATAACAATATTTAGTAATATCCATCACATAAAAATTCTCAAAGTGGTTCTCTGTCAGTCTTGACTCTGAGGTTCTTTTCTGAAGAAAATTATATAAATTTTCATTTGTAAAATTCATATTCTAACATAAAATGTAATCTACAAAAAGTTTTTTTTTGTTTTTGTTCCCACCATCGGGCTGAAATAAAGATGGGAAAAGCGAAGGATGGATAGAGATTAATTAAAGGGGCACAAAAAATTACCCATTCCCATTTTCCAGGACTGGCCTTTGTGACCTGAGTATAGTCTCAGTGGTTTTCTTTTATCTAATAAAATTCTTGGGGTTGGTCATGTAGATGATTGACACACAGCAGGAAAGACTAGAACAGAATGTTTATAATTGTGCGGTAACATTCCTCACTGTATCATGGAAAGTCATTACATAAGTTGGATTCACACGCTGACTGGAAATCTCGGCCAGTCATTTAATCATATCTCTTGGGATTTTGGTAGCTGTCTTTTTCTTGAAATACAACTATGTCATAGACTTTCTAGAGCTACTATTTCTGTGGAAGGGTGTTGCATTTGCAAATATCTGAACATCTGTTCCACAACTTGGATTCAAATTTCATAAAACTATAACAAATTTAAAGTGAAAGATTATAAGTGTAGAAAATTTAAATACTCTATTCAAGATCATTTTCTTATAAAAGAAATATAGCATCAATGAGAAAGGATTAAATAATCAGAACTTTTTTATTTGTATTTTTGATTTTATCTTTTTAATTTTATCTAACGCTGTTACATTGTGAAATATAAGCTGTTTTAAATTCTTCCAAACACAAATACAAAATCAGTATTTTCATGTTAGTTTTACATGATAATAATATTTATCTCTGATCTCAATACTACTCAGGATGCCACGTAATCATAAAAGGTTTTTGAGTACCTATCTCACAAATTAGCCAATTAAATTTGATTTTAAAAAAGAAAATAGTCATTCTGATGCTATGGAGCTTCACATTGGATTCTACATCTTCACTATCAAACTATTTTTTTAATTATAAACATGAATCTTTTAAATTTTTTATTAATTATTTATTACATTTTATTCACTTTATCTCCCAGCTGTGGACCCCTCCCTCACCTCCTCCCAATACCTCCCTCCCTCCCTCTTCTCTTCATGAACTCAGTGGCAAACTCTCTGATCACCTCCCCCTGAGAGGTGCAGCCTTGCCAGGCCACAGAAAAAAACAGTGCAGCCAGTCCTGATGAGATTTGATAAGCTTGGTCAGATAGAAAGGGAGGAGGATCTCCCCTATCAGTGAACTAGAAGAGGGGCATAGGAGGATCAAATCTATTTTTGTGTACTTATGCAGCACCAGAAATGAGGAATCTGGGACAGAATTAGAACTTGAAAAGCAATCTACCTTAGGACCTTCTGCACAACTCAGATCTATTACCTAACTGCACAGAAGTGAATTGACTTTTATGGACATTGGGTCTGGTAAATTGGGGAGTTTCATATTTTATTTGCAAGCCTTTTTCAAATAATAAAGTTCATAAATTAAAATTTTAATCTAAAATACAAATATTTAAATTTTAAAAAGAATTAGACTATAATGTTTTCCTCATTTCACAATTTAACAATTTCACAAAATATACAACAATTTACTCAACAATGCTTTCTTTTGGTTTTCCACTTTTCTCATATTTGAAAAAAAAAAAAGGAACTCCAAATGCAAATAAATTTCCTAAGAAACCAATACCATTTTTTTTCAATGACTAAGAACTTCGGGCCAGTTGACTCTTTCAAACAGAGTCCTCTTGCAATCGCTGGGTTAACAATTAGTTCAAAAAAATTTTATAAGTGTTTGACTAACTGAAGATTGGGGAAATTATTTCTTTTTAGTTTCTTTGTTCATTTTGAAACAGGGTCTCTTGTAGCAGAGCTTGCCTGGACTCATTTTGACACAGGTAATGGCTTTGAACTCTTGATTCTCCTGTCTCCTGATAGCAAGACCTTCGATTACAGGCTGGAATTAGGAATATTGTAATGATGAGAGAAAAATTGTGAGAAACACCATGACCAAACAAAGCTTGGGGAAGGAAGTGCTTCTTCCAGCATGCATTTCCACATGACGCTTCCTCACCAAGAGAAATCAAAGGCGAGTTAAGTTCAGGCAATCCTGGAAGAAGCAGCTGATTCACAGTCATGGAGGAAATGCTTTTTACTGTTGTGCTTCCTGTGGATGGCTCTGCCTGCTTTCTTGCTACATGTAGGTGCTCATGGTGGCCCCACCTGGGACCTTCCACGTCAATCATCAGTTAAGAAAATGCACCAAAAGCAAGGCACCTGCCAATCTGGTTGGGGTCATTTTTTTTTTAATCAATTAATGTTGCTGTTTTCTGATGACTTTATATTGCATCATGCTGACATAAAAGTAGCCAGTGTTTGTGCTTAAAGGCATAGATTACTTCTTAAACATGTGACTTCTAAAATGCTTTAGTATCTAGAGTTGCCATAGTCTCAATAAGTTGCTTTAGATCCCTAATAACCATTTATTTTTCTCTAGGAAAAATAAAATAAGATCAAAGCCAAAGAATTTAAATACATAACACTTATAGCACAAAGAAATACTATTTAACTAGATAGTCTTGATGGGTAGCAGAGTTAGAAACGCTGCTTTTTTAAAAGCCTATGTGTCTATAAACTGTACTTTCCTACTCACCCTTCTGGGCTTATTAGAAATAGTCACTCATATCTTATTCCCTGGCTTTCCTTATCTAAGTAGTTTGGTGATGAAATATTTTGAGAGCCATCCATCATTCCATGAATTATTTGTTGCAATTAAATTTAAAAATAAATTTAGAAATTGTTCACAGTACTTTCAGGAAGTGGCAGCAAGAAGAGGTGGAGGGTAGAGAGGATTTTCTGTAAACCCTTTAGTTTGGACTCTACTAAGATTTTCTTCCTTTTTCCCTATCTCATTTGTATTATAGTTAAACATGGATCTGCTGGAATTGGTTTTCGAAAGAGTGAAATGAATTTGTTTTTAGATGAAAGCATATTTTAGAAGGCAGTTGCCTGAGACATGAGAAAGAACACAATGTTAGCCTAGTGAGAAGACCTGTGTGTTAGCCTTATTCACAGTGAGACTGAAGCATATCATAAAATGGAAGTGGTCTCTGCAGAAAGGCCAGAAAGCAAGGATATAGCCAGAAGGGTGTTGCATGTTCTTAGAACCTTTGACATATTCCTTCAGCATTAAGCATTAGGTCTCTGTTGATTATTATTATTATTATTATTTTTTACAATTCTAGGAGTTGAAATGGAGCCTATATAAAGGTAAATCAAATTTCAACCAAGTTTACATGGTTGCTTACTTTGAGGACATCTGAGACCATCCAACCATCCTTTATTTATTTTAAAATATGGGAAAAAAATTAGAAATAAATTTATTGAGAACTTTCAGTTTGTTCCGTTTACAGACAAACATAAGGTGCTCCATGTTTCTGCTTCTTCCTGTCCCCTCCTCTGCTTCAGAATTGTTTCTGGTTCTCTCTGTCACACTGGCCCCCTTAGTCTCACGTCTTATCTTCTTGCCTCTGTTTGCTTCCTTTCTGCTTGAACTTTTCTTATCTTCCCACTCTTTTTGATTTTCAATCTTTATTTCCGCAACAATGTCACTCTTTTTGACTTGAACTTGGTTTAGTAAAACACACTTTAAATTTCCTGGTTGAAGAAGAAAATTCTCTCGTTTTCTTGCCACAAAAGCAAGACATTGTAAATGAGAAAGAATTCAGTAATTATTGATGATGTTGTACATTTTCTAGCTATTCACAATTTTAATTCAAATTTTCTGCAGTTACTTTGTGTTTGATGTATGAATTTTACTGACTCGTTTTCTTTTTGTTCTTTTTATGTTGAAGCCTTAGTGTTGCACTTTTTCTATTTCATTTTATTTCACCTGGTTTAAACAAAAGTCACAATCCCTGTCAGAATATTTCTTCCTTTGTTACAGTTCTATTTACTCCTGCTCTGGTTGGCTCTTGGTTCTAAGAGGGGTGGAGCCTAGTCTTTTAAAATAGTGTTATAATATCTTCAAGCTAATTTCTAGTACCCAAATCAGGCAAGTAATTAATTTCTTCCCTACATAAATCCAGGTGTACACTCCCAAATAATAAAGCTGAAGATGCCATGACTGATCTGCATATGGGAGAATTGTTTATATAACATTAAGTTTCATTATCATACATCTAATTTTAAGGATACACAGAAAAAAAATCCTTGTCTTTTTCACAGTGTTTAATCATGATATAGAAGACAACAGGGACCCTTTCTAGGAGAAAGTCATCTCAGATATAACCATGCACAAACTACTGGGAAACTTTTACCTCACTTTCTATAAAATAGAGATTCTGTTCTTCGTTTCTATAGTCCTTTTTTCTAAAAGTAAATTAGTTATGTCAAAAAAGTAATAACAATAAAGATGGAGAGTCCATTCTGTTACAGGAATTTATGATTAACCATGCCATGCTCGGATTTTCTGAAATTAAGAGCAAAATGATATTAAGTACTTCATTCCCAAAGAAAATAAGATAATTTCAATATAGCCAGTCAGTATTAGAGTTAACTATTTTCTGTAAATTCACAGCTGATTATATTGTAAGATCAATGTCTTGGGAATATATTTCATATTCTAAATATAATTGTCTAGTTTTTTGTTATCAAAATGTTTATAAACTGTCTTTATCCTATAACAGTCACATGTCTGTTTGTGTCTTAAAATTAAGAATGCCTTCAAAATGTGCAAAATGAGGTTAGTCAATATGAAAGTCTAAAATAAGAAAATATCTTAAATCTTGCGCATCTGATTTTACTATGTTTCAGGCAAACATTTATAATAGAAACTGAACAAAGATTTCACCTGTTTTCGTTTGTTTTAGTGACCATCTTATTTCTTAAATCAGCCTTTTCAAGAATAAGAAATGAGGGCAGTGCCTGGGTTTCTCTCTGTAAATGCTAAGTACAGTTCAGATTGCTCACTACTGACAGGCATGAAACAGGTAATGGGTGGAAGCTCTCCCACCCTGAGGACATCTCGCAGCTTAGGGGATGAGTGCAGCAGTGTGGGAAGGAGGAGGTGTGGGCTAGAATCCCCTGACCAGACTGCATGCCACTTCTAGGGAGAAGTGTTGGCATGATCTGTGCCAGCAGGAAGGAGGTTGGGTGACCAGAAGTTTGGAATTCTTCGTTAAACTGAAAACTTACCTGGGCACCAGAAACCTTAACAAGTAATCACGTCATGCCATGCACTTCCCTTAAAGTATGTTTAACCCCACCCACACACCTGCACACACACAGAAATGCTGTTTGGGGTTATGATTTAAGAAGTGAACTGAGACATGTGAAGAGGTTTGTTTAATGGCATACTGTATTGGAATTCTGAAGACCTGCAGGAGATGTAAATGTTAATTAAGCCTTTTTATAAATTTTTAAGATTGTGAAATTATCAAATTGCACATGAATCAAGTTTTAGTACACTGTCTGGGTGAATGAGGCTGTCCATTCACCCATTTCATTCTTTGGGTTCGCAGGCATAGTTCGAACAGTGTAAGAACTCTGTAACATTAACATTGAATAAAAAGTGTACCTATAAGAAAAGAAATAAAATAAACTCTTTCCTAGTGATTAATTTTTTTTATTTTTTTAAAAATATATTTCTCTAAATACTGAATTTCTATCTTACAAAGGTATACCTGCTCTTTATGAGATGAACCTTTCTTTCTGTTCCCTAATCTACAAGTCTATTTTTGCTATTTCCAGAGATTAAGTGATTACATATATTAAAAATACTAATATTTTATAAACTATTTTAGTGAATTTTTAAGAATATCACCCAGTGTTGTAGATCTCAAAATTATCTTTAAATGTATATTTTAGGCTATTCATTCATTTATCATGTATAGCTCTCTGTGGTTTAAGTATATGTAGAAACATACTCATTAAAGATTCAGCATATATCATTAAATCAAAATTACCAGTAAAGCCTTGTTACTTAGACTGTAATAGCATACAATCACAATTGATGATTAAAGCGAATGTGTGAATGTGTGTGTTTATGTAAAATTATCAAATGGATTGAAAGTCACTTGCATACCTTTCAGAGAATATTTATATACACACAATATAGTATTAAATATGGTTTTGTAAACTATAACGAATGAAGGTTTTTCATGTGAGGTGCATTCTACTGTCCCAGGGTTTGCCTGAGACAGAATGAACATTCAGTAATGGAAACATACATATAATTTATTGTGTATAAATATTATTTATTTTAACATATACGATTATGTATATATATATATATATAATTTATCAACATTTTCATAAGCCTTCAATTTCATAATTTGTATCTACAACTCCGTAGTTGAATTCTTATTCACATTTGTGCCTTATTACTAGTCTTTGTAATTTATTCAAATTGTATGCAAAGAGAGCAAATTTCTTAGTGTCAATCTAGACGCTTAGACCTACAGTGACATTATGTTGCTGCATTATGAACAGAGCCGTGCTGTCCATTTTATGATTATTCCATCCCAAAGTCAAGGTTATTTTTTTTCTTGACAGTCTTCTATGATGCCTAGGTGGCTTTTGAAACATTGGACTTAATGTGTCTGCCCTCTTTCCTCAGCATTCTTAATATCTGAGTCTAGGAATAAATAATATTATATTCAGCAACTTTAGAATAATATTTTCCCTTCCAACAGTTAAAAGAACACAATAGGGATGCCAAATCGGAAAAAAAAAACACTATGTCTAAAAATTAATGCTTGAACTTGATAAGAAAATATACACAATAAGACTACATATAAGACATATATATATATATATATATATATATCCCCAGATGTGACTTTGGCTAGGCATTTTCCTCCTAACCTCTTAGATGTTAATGATACTTGGCAGCTTCAAAATAGGCCCATGATTTCCATCCATGTGATTATAATATACAAGCTATGTATTTTTAATGACTCTGGCTCTGGGAATGTAGCTCAGGAGTAGAATATGTCTAGCATGTGCAAAGCCTTTCCTTCCAGTCCCACATCTGAACAATAAATGAATGAATGGAGGAAGGAAGGAAGGAAGGAAGGAAGGAAGGAAGGAAGGAAGGAAGGAAGGAAGGAAGGAAGGATTCTAAATCCATGATACCATTTTGTTTGAGAACCAGTGTTTGAGTTCTTATTCTTAGCTTTCTTTATTTGTTTTGACTAATTTAATAAGAGGTGGCTTTTCATAATGCTAGTTAAATATTACTGTTCGTTTTTGTTGCTTTGGAAAAGGTGACATATTGACTGTAACTTGGAGACACCAACGTCATATGTTGGTTTTCTTTGAGACTTGTGATGGCAATTTCTTTCCTTGCTTTATTTGCTGCCCTTTAAGGTCAATATTTTGATGTGACTTTATTAGTCTTTACTCAGTCACATGAAATTATGTGTTATTTTATCAAGGAGTGTGTGTGTGATTGAACATGATTTTCTCCCTAAGCAAAAATTCATTAATCAATTAATTAATTTTTAAAAAAGCATTAAAATTTACTAAAGAAAATTAGAGAATTACATACAAATTCATGGTCTGAAAATAAAATATTACCATCTATTTTATTTCTCTTTGATCATAGAGATGGAATAATATAACACAAAGATATGTTTAGATACACAATTTCTAAAGTAAGCATTTCTAACATGAAATTAAGATACCTTATTTGAATTCAGTGCAGATAAAGCAGGTAAAGTTGATAAATATTAGACTGAAAGGTAAGGTATAACATCTTAATTTTTATTTAATCATTTTTATTAGACAGAATAGCCATGAATATGTAGAATATGTTTCTCTTTGTGTCATTGTGAGAATTTTCTGTCTGTCTGCCACTATATAGATCTATGTGCACAAAACTATCTTAGTAAATTGAATTAGCACTGAGTGGTCTATTAAAATATAATTAATTATCAATCAGCATGTTAATATTTTTATTTAATGCTTGAAGAGAAATTAGAGATGTACTAGTGAATATTTAATAATACTAAATTTTCTCAAAGGAAAATGTGAGAGTGTAACTCACCTCCCAGTCCTGGTCTCAGACGATTGTCATAACCATCCAGGAGTCGGTCCAAAATCCTCGTAAAAACAGTGGTGTTATCTTTAAGTTCATCTTGGGAGGGTTGTCCATAGCTGAGAAAAGAATAAATAAAACAATAACACCAATTTATAAGTTTCCACTTTAACGTCTTACGATTCAAAACCTTCCTCAGGTTTTCTTACTTTCCTTGCTGTTGGGAGTTTGGAAGTAATTATAATTTTTCATTTTCTCATTTGTGCCTCCTTGGTGGCAGGCTCTTAATTTTAATACAGAATGTTAGTTCAAACCCTGGGTTTTCAGTTCTCAGTACACAGAGAGTCTTAGAAAAGAATTGCCTCCTCTGAGCAAGCAGGACTGTTCACTTATGCTGTACGAAACATCTTGGAGGCTTCTCTCCAAATTATTTATATTTATCTACATATGGGCGTCTATATGTGGACTGCAAAGCTAACTCAAAGATTCTTTTTAAAATTCAGTGTGTAACTTTTCATATACCAAAACTCCTTCTTCCATTAGCTTTCCATACACTTGAGCTTTTGATTTTTGGAATTTTTAAAAAGATATTTAGGAAAAGAAGATACACAAATCATATATTGCATTACTTGTATTTTCATGAATGTGAAAACTTTGATTCCCCTTAAGATATATAAAAATTATTTTGAAAAATTATTCAAAGTTTAATTTGCTTGAACTTTGGTTGTTTCTGGGTTTAGACATAGTAGCAAAACTCTTGATAGAAACCACACTAAACCTTGCCGTTGTGTTTTAAGACACGACTACCTAAGAGCAAAGCACAGGCCAGAAACGCGTTTTCATCACCTTTTGGAATAATACTTTATTTCCACCCTTCTGCAGAGGAAAGACTGTTCCTGTTCTTTCTGTTTGAGGTTATGGCTTCTGTCTCTCAGTCTTATTACTTACTCTGGGTTTCCACCCTACAGGGCTGCATTTCTCATGCCATGTGTTTTCTTACACCAAACGCTTTGTTATCTATGCAGATTTAGTGCTCTTTTACGTAAGAATTAGCATGACACCTTCAAAATCTTTGGAGAGAAGCAGTTTGTATCTTAGAAAAAAAATTACACTCACTGACAAATTTCAGTGATAGCTCTGCCCTTGAGTGCAAAGATTAAATGGATATAGGGTATGAACGTAAGACAGAGTAACAGATCTACATACTTTATATTTAAATTTTGTTATTCATTTTGCCTCACTCATGTACTTATAAGATTGATAAATATAAGCAAAATAGTGGCATTTTGAACCAAAATTTACTTATTTGATATGAACACCAAATATAATCTACTATCACCTCAGAAGCAAATTTTGTTTTGCAAGTAATTAATTTTGTATAAGCAAAAATCAAAGAGCATTTCTCTTTTTCTTAATTTTATAAAATGTTATTAAAAACTTCCAGATAAATAAAAACATCACACACCAAATTAACTAGGATAAATAGAAGTGAATAAGGAAGGAGTGAATACAGATAATGGCTGCTTTAATAATACAAAATTAATTTGCTTTTATAATTCTGATTCTATAATGATACAAACTGAAAGTGTACATTTTAATGTAAATTTTCAATGCTCTGTCCTATTCTGTCTAGAAGTTCACTGAGTTGTATATACTTTCAATGACTACTTTTTTGATAACATTTTAATTCAACAACTCTAAGTTTCTCTATAGTATATAGAATTTATTTCTATGAAATATAGGAAATTTACATCTATGAAACTACTTTACATTCCATTCAATTAAACATTAATCCATTCATGTCACACAGATTGAGGGCTTACTCGCTTTTAGCAAAATTAAACAACTTGCTGTTTTATTTGCTTTTTTAAAGGAAATTTTCAGTGAGCTTGTGACTTCCTTCACATCGTATTGGCAGATACCAGTGTTAAGGCAAAAGCAAAATTAGTCTTCTCAAAGTGATTATTTGTAAAATTAATTGTCACAAAACCAAATACCATTCATGCATGTTTCAAGGACATTGGAAGGTCATCCTGATAAAAACAAGAAAGAAATGCGAACACACCTTAGGATTCAGGAAACTTTCCATAGAGAAAACTCTTAGGGAGAAAGCAATAAATTTAGGAGGTGGAAGAAGATGAGTTAGAATAACATCAGAGGGTGGTTAGTCTGTAAATACAATCCTCAGAATCCCTGGTATGTTATCTTTATCTGTGCTCCCAGTGTTCCCACAGCTTACGTAAAATGCCAAAAATTAAAAAAAAAAAAATCAAAAAATAAATCTTTTCACTTTATTATGAATCTTGCTTTCAGACATCATTTGTATTTAGAATGCAAATACCAACGAGATTAGCTCCTTCCTTCCCAAACAAAACCAGCCCTGATATCCCATTTTGGAATGAAAATAGCCCTTTATTGTGATTTTGTAATCAGGCTCATTTTCAATCTTACAACTAAATTCTAATGTAAAATTATAACTTCCACAGAAGAACTCTAGGAGAAAGAATAAGATGACTTTTGTGGGGAATAAATACTAACTCCGATGTAGAGTAACCTAAACTGCATATAAATTTTGAAGAGAAATGTCAGTTACTGAACCTGCTTTTGATTCCATATGAACCACTCTGTAATAAAACACTGTGCACTAACTCCATCTACAGGTCATTATAATAGTAACACTTCATATAATTTTTCAAAAATCAGTGATCACTTAACTCCTCAAAATAACAATATCTGACAGTAATGGGCTTTTTGCTTTCCTGAATTTTGTTTACATGGTAATGCTAAGAAATAAGACAGTCAACATCTTGTTTAAAACCAATCCTCAGAAATGTCTGCATTTCTATGTGATACCATAGCTCTGACTTTGACTTACAATGATTCCCTTCCTATTACATTTCAAGGAGTCCAGGGTGTTATGATGTGTCGAATGCCTTCCAATGAGACACAAGAATTGACTACACACACAAAAAAAACCTGTTACAGTAGATAGAGGACAATACAAACTGTTTGGTTATTTAGATAGTTGCTATTACAAACTCTCATATTCTTTGCTGGATCATTAGAAAATACTTTTATTAGTTCAACTTACCGATATTTATTCACAACACGACTTCCTAGTGCAAATGCTTGATTAGCACAGTTGGTTTAATTCTTATCTAGTATTTTAAAATAAGCATCTGTTATATTTCCTCTCTATTGATTTCATTAACCATGGTTTAAAGCACAATGTGCAGGTTTTTATAGATATGTGGCATTCAAGTTACCAATATTATTTTAACTTTTCCACTCCTATGACCTTTACAAATTACTACAAGTTTTGCAAATGGCTAGAAAATTTCCTTTTTAAAAATTAACGTACAACTTATAGGGCACATGAAGATTAATCACTTAACTTTTTCCATAAATTAGAAACTACATCTTTTTTTCCTCAGTTACAAATGAAAACTGAGAAGTTGCAATTTCAGGCTTAAAAGTTGAATTCATACATTTTCTAGCAAAAAAACAAAAAAACAAAACAAAAAAACAAAAAAAACAACTCATTAAGTGTATTCTAGCAAACATCCAAATAAGAAAGTTATGTTCATGTTCTATTCTTCTGTGGTCTTAACTGAAATTTTTTGCAGTAAAGTTTTCTGAATTCCCTTAGTCATGAATTCATCCTTGGACAATTTTCTTCCTCCTGATGAAATAAATAAAAAATTACAAAATTGTCATGCAAATTTAAAAGAAAATGCCCCCACCTTCTTCCCGACAGAGTGCTCAGGATGAGGGTCCAGGCCCAAAGACAGTCAGAAAGACCCCGACTTTTCTTCATCACGCGCTTGTTCAGCTGAAATATGGAATAAGTAGAGATCAATGTGTCTTGCAAGAAACATCAGGTTATAACCACTAGGGCTGACTGAGGCAGTTCAGATGAATGCTTTGAAGTCAGGAAATGACCTCACTAGAATATGACACCTCATTGGAAGCAATGCAACCCTGGACCTTCCACTCTTCATTCAGAAATATATCAGTATTTTAATTTACCCTGTACAAAACGCTTTCAGGTGACAATACTGCTCAACCCAAAAGTCGTGAGTTGTTTCCTATAATAGCCTTTACATTTCCATTACTTGCTGATTTACTCCTTTTTTGCTGTTTATCACCTGAAAAGGATTGGCCTTTCTGATTTGGGTCCCTGTGGCAGAATCTGTACCGAAAGGTTTAGGCGTTGGTTGTGCCTATAGCAGGAGAGAATGTGGGTAGGTGGGATGTGGTTGCTAACACCTCTGTTGACTTAATGCATCACTGAATTCTGAATGTACCTTGATTTCAGCAACAACTGTATTTACCTTCTTATAAAAACCATTGGAAACACACTGTTGAATGCCAAAGTCGTGCTTCTCCTCTGTGGTTGTTAAATATGCTCACTAATGTTTCTGTGAAGCTAAAAGATACACTTCATAGTCAGGCCATGTGCTGTTCTCTCTCTGTCTCTGTGTGTGTGTGTGTGTGTGTGTCTGTCACTGTCTCTCTCTCTCTCTCTCTCTCTCTCTCTCACACACACACACACACACACACACACACACACACACCAATACACACAAACATGCCCACACACATCTTGTAAGCATTCTGTAATTTCTTCCAGGTTGCTGCTAGAAATGCTTCATCTCAGACAGATGGGAACTTAAGTGGTTTGCTTTGCATGAAAAGAAGGGGATATTTCTTCCCACTTAGGTAAAGTGCGATCAATCATTATTATTAGATTGTTGAAGTTGGATTTGGTAGGAGGATAATGGAAGAATAAAGAAGCATAGAAAGGAAGGTTTATTGAAATATCTGGGTGTGTGCTCTGCATTCATATAATTATGTGTGTGTATACATATTTATTAAGCCAAATTTTGAAATCCTGACCACTACCTGGTTAGGAAGCTGATATAGTTACTTAAATACACTGAAATTATTTCAAGTCCTACTATCAAAACTGTTAAATGTATTTTATTCTGCCACTTTTCTGAACCTTAGCTCCTTAGTAGCTTGTGAATAGATGGAAGCATTATAAAACCTATTTTTTACATTAAGCACCGTCGAGTTCCATGTGGTATGCCTTTAAATCCATGAACAAAATGCTGTCCACACTCTCCAGGATCATTCCAATCAGTAAAATCCATCACAAACAGTCATGTAAGGAAAGAAGCAGAATTTGTTTAGAGTGAAATGATGTAGAGGCAAGAACTGTGAGCTTCATCATAGTGTTCCCTTAATTTAGTGACTGTTTTGACACACCGGAGTAGAATATGACAAGACATTTTGGATATATACCATTACATTAAAATATTGCATCCAAATGGCTCAGTGATAATCAATCCTTTAAAAAATATATATTTAACATTTGTTTCGAAGAGGAAAACAACTTCTCTTAGCCCTGTTAATCCCCCCTGAGTCTAGAAAAGGGAGAAAGTCCTAGAAAAGGGGTGAAAGACACAGATTCCCCAAGCAAAGACACCCTAGCTTTTGCACTTCTCTGATATTTGGAGGAAAACAATCCTGCCCTGGCACTTCAGTTGTGGAGGAAGAAAGTTTCTTGCGAATACAAACATAGCAGTTGAAAAGGAAGCCTGAAGCTGCCTCCTTATCCCCTTCCACCTCCATCCTACCCCTAGCTAGCCACATGCACGCTGCACGACCCACCCCCCCTGCAACGCAAATCAAGTAAGTTCAGCTTCTCGTTTCCAGAAAGGGAGAGACCCCCACACCAGAGGGCATTTCAGCATTGGCCGCTGGAAAGGGGAGAAGCGACGTGCTCAGACAGGGAAGAGCAAGTCTTCCCTAGAACGGAACAGGATGTCAGGTCTTCTGTCCTAGCCTCTTAACTTTAACAGATGGCAACCCCCAGAGCCCCCCCCCAACACCCCCCGTCCCCCCTTGGCCAAAAGGAAAAAAAAAAAAAAAAAGAAGGAAAGAAAAAAAAATCAAAACAACATGTCACCACCCACCCCTCAGGGTACATTCAAATCTGCCTCAAAGAGGAGAGAAGGAAGACAGAGAGAGAAAATTCTGCTCCTAGATCGCTGCAGTTTTCACCCTGAAAGAAAAACATTCCTTGTTTCTACCTGCTCCCAGCTCCAGCTCCTGTCCTGCTGGCTCCTGCTCTTTTCCCCACTACAGCATCCTTGCCTCTCCAGCTAGGACAAAGGCACGTTGCAAGCTTTGGGTGTTCGCAGTCCGAAGTCTCACTTACCTCGGGGCCCCCTCTGGGCACCGGATCGCTCCAGACCCGGGAGAAAAGTGTGGGAGAGAGGATCGCGGTGAGCCGGAGCTGCGCGAGTGTGCGAGCGCGGGCGCGCCGGGCGGAGGGCGTCCTCGCGCCGCGCTCACTCACTCGGTCTGAGCCATCATGGACTCTGCGTGTTCCTGCACTGGAGATTTCATACCCAAATTTGCTTCCCAATATCCAATCTGCAGCTATACAACAAAAGATTTCTCTGTACCAAGACAGTAGTAATACGTCCCAGCGCAAACCGGATGTGAAATAGGCGGTGACTTCATGCCAGAGAGATTTTATTTTAGAAAGGAAGGTGGTACCAGCCACTGGATCTGGACACCAATCCGCCCATTTTTTATATGCAGCGCAATTTAACTTGCACCGATCTGGCCCTAATCCCCCTTTCTGGTAGCCGCCGACTCCAGTCCTTCTTCAATCTGCTACACACAACCCTTTATGGCTTTTTTTTTTTTTTGGGGGGGGGGGAATGGCAATGGGGGTAGGGAAGGGCAGAAAGGGTAAGACATGGGGGCTACACTTAGGATCTTTTATCTCTTGGGATTTACGAGCACACTATTCTAAGGTGTGCTCGTTAAAGCACAACGGGTCCTTGTCACTCTGCTACCTCTGATCAAATATTTAACCACTGCATCCATGTGAATGAACGCGAGCTACGAAGCTGGGAGATACAGGCTTACACGTGTGGGGAGCGCTCTGTCCTCTTGACTTGTTCTCTCTAGCACACTCCCACACATATGTTTAAATCCCTGCATGTTGCAGAGCCAGGGCTGGTGAGGGACAGCAGAGAAGAGCCCTGACCTCTAGGGAATGGGCCCCTAGCTTTAGAGTCCTCCGGACTTTCTCGGGTTCTGAGCGCTTTGCACCCCGCCTTTCATCTGTAGCATAGAGGACAGCCAGGCAGGCTTCGGAACCGGGGTTTTTTAACCTTTGTGTGGTTTGTGAAGAAAGCAAAGCCGCCCTTAACTCTGGATTTTGCTACGTTTCCGAATGTGGAATATTTAACTTCACATAAATCATTTTTGGGTTTGAGAGGCATATCTCCATTTCCGGAAACATGCCTTTGCTTTGAACTCCATCATTCTCGATTCAGAAAAATAGGAGGGGGGAGGGATTTTTAGAAGTCAGGGAGAAAAAGCTTCCTCCTCCTCCTCCTCCCCTTCCTCTTCCTTCTTCTTCTTCTTCTTCTTCTTCTTCTTCTTCTTCTTCTTCTTCTTCTTCTTCTTCTTCTTCTTCTTCTT
>NW_026591597.1:3856674-3900567 GCF_907164565.1 Psammomys obesus | reverse complement strand
TTCTTCTTCTTCTTCTTCTTCTTCTTCTTCTTCTTCTTCTTCTTCTTTTCTTCTTCGCCTTCTTTTATTATCTTCCTGTGGTTCTCCAACTACAAGGAGTGTGTGAGTGTGTGTGTGTGTGTGTGTGTGTGTGTGTGTGTGTGTGTTCGACATCTGAATTTTCAGGGAATGAACAATAACTGTGGTTCCATGCTCAGGTTTTGTGAATGGCTTGTAGTTGAGGTCATGGGTGCTATCTTCCTCCAGGCACTGGTAGAAATGACCAGCACCACCAGGAGCTGCCTTTCAGCACTTTAACACCAAGGAGAGGAGGTGCTGAAAACAGGAGGCATCCTTCTGTCACACTTCTAGTGGATGAACTCCACTCCGAGTTTAGGTAAGCCCCTGGCTGTTTTCTTCTGGTGGACTTCTCACCGAGGAGAAATTTGAAATAGAGGCTGAGCATTGTTCAAAACATAAAATACTAATCTAAATAAATAAACAAACAAATAAAAATGAAAAGGAAAAACTAATGAGCTGGTCCAAACACTTCTGTGTTATATTTCTACACGTGTTCTTCTTAGCTTATGCTGCAAGGAAGTCAGGTTATACGATTATTAAAACTGAGCAGTTGCAGCGATGTGGCCTACACAATGGAAGACCACATTCATGATGTCACTTTTCTCGGGGTGAATTCCTAACAAACAATTTTAGATATACACCTGTGGAAGGGAGGTTTGAAGACTGACTTGAGGTCTCTTTTTAAATCACTGTAAGTTGACAGTGAAGTACACAACAGGTGTTGATGCCCTCTTAAACATTGAGGAACTTGGCATTCCCCTGTGTGGTGCAGCCCCATTTATATTTATCTACTAAATTACTGATTCATTGGGCAGCTTGTAAAGCAAAACTGACCTTACTGAGATCCTAAATCCCCCAGTTAACAACTGCAAAGCGTTTTTCTTATCTTTCTGCTATATAATAAAGTTCCATATTTTCAGTGCCTTTTGAAAAACAATCAATAGTCATAAAAATGCGTTCTTTTTAAAATCATTCTTTCTCCTGACTAAATTGTTATAGCTCTTTTTACATTTCTAAACAAATTGGGGGAAACTTTAGCTCTTCCATCTACTGTCATCTAGCCAAATCTCTCTATTGATTATGCTTTCGCACACATTGAACCTGGAATGTTTTCATTTGAGGAAAAGTCTAAGAACAGTTTCAATCACAGCTGCATGTACTCATATGTAACACAGCATTACACACAGAAACACCAAACTAATTTTGGAGCTATAGCATGAATGGGGAAATGGAAATGGCTTTAAAATAAAATCCAGTGAAGAATAAATTACACAACTCTCATGTGTATCAGCCTAGTTCTGGTATGTATCTATCTACAAATATATCGAGGACATTATGTAGTGCATACACATTTGTTTTAGGACACTTACGTTTTTGACAAATAAAATACATGTGTTGAAAATACTGAGTACTTGACAACTCCTAAAATAGTAATCAGAATTCTAAACTATGAATGTATTTATAGTTTCTTATCCGAGATATTAATATATCCCCATATATAAGAATAATAAAACACAAAATTAATGTAAAGAAAACTGTTTTATAATGTTCTGTTCTGCTAATTATTTTAGACAGTTGATGGCATTATACTTTTTTTCTGTTACACATGGAATAAATCCTTTCAACATGTGTGTGCTTGATGAAATAAGTTATTGAAGTGGCAAAGTTTATGGTGCCTAACATTTTTAAGTTTACTTTGTAAAATTTTGTCTTAACTGTTTGGCACAGCTCATTCAATTTCGTTCTTAAAACAAACCTGAATAAACCCATTTTGCAAATCTTTCATATTCATGAATTAGAGAGATCAAAAAATTTGCCCAAGGTGGAATGGATCATGAATTATCAATTCTAGGATGGAAATTGAATTTAGGAAGTCAAAATTCACTCGCTTATTCATACTCACAATAACTGTCCCTTTACTATGAGGCCATGTGCTCATATAAATGTCCTGTTTCATTTGTATGATGCTTGTATTTGACCATCAATGTCAGTCACACAGTTTCCCTCTGATATCAACTGACATTATAATTTCAAAAATATCTAGTTTTACAAATTAAAGGAAGATCAGAGAGTAAGTAAATATTCATAGGAAGAGTTTATTTGGAAGATCTGTGTGTTGAGAAGAAACATAAATTTTCATATTTTTTGTAATTATTTTCCATCTTTCTCATGACTCCAGAGGCCAAGAGCCTCATAATAGGTTAGCAGTTCTTCACAGAAGGGATTAGAGGCCAAAACTAGCAGAGATCCTAGGAAGGTCAAATAGCCTTCTCTGTGGTGTTGGAGTTTGGATCACATTGCTTTTTCTGTCATTTTTAAGTGGCAGAGAGCCCTGACCTAATTGAAGAAGTGATGCTGATTCTATTCAATAGAAAACTGCTTTTACTTTCTCAGCTATAGGTGTAGTAAATGAGAGAAAATTCATGAGTGTTCTCATTTATTCAGTGAAGCTTTTTTAACAGATACAAAGTAATTTGAGGTAAGAATAAAATCTAAGTAAAAAGAAATCAGCTTTACTTAAGTTGGAACAAAGTCACTTTCAAAACGATAATTGACATGGCTCAGATATATGTGTGTTGAAAATATTTCTCAATAATAACATATTGCAAATAAGTTATAACAATAAACATAAAGGTTGTATTTGAATATCTATATTTATCTATACAGAAATGACTACATACAATATTTCCGAATTTACTAATTTCCCTAGTTAAATATACAGACCACCCTACCTAGTGAACCACATAAGTATATTACATAGAATATTCCTTCTTCTATAACTAATACTGGAAATCAAAAAATGTTATCTTTAAAATAGAATAATTCTGTACTATATTAAGGTACATTTGTCATCCAAGACAGCATTTTTTTTCCAGACTAGAAGCCTGGTTTGACATTTGCACATATTAAGGAACATGTAAATATAGTGTAAAACCAAAAATAAAAGTCCCAATTGTTTTCATTTGACTCATAGGTGTCTTACAGCCCATAGTATAGAATAGTCACTCTCACAACAATGACAGATTGTAAGAATGACATCATTTCCCAATAATATTTGAGACAAAGTAAATAATTATGTATATTATATTAGTCTGCAAATATATGTATATATATGTATGTATCAGTATAGTCTCTCTCTCTCTCTCTCTCTCTCTCTCTATATATATATATATATATATATATATATATATATATATATACAGATGTATACACATATGCATGACGCAGAGTAGCAGCTCTGTGGCTGAGCAAATTACCATATTCAATAATTAAACTTTTTTAGTAAGGTAATAGTACCTCATATTTAAGTTGCAGCATTGCATGGAAAAATATCTTATTTGACTCTTGTTTAAAATACAAATTGTATCTAATGAATGCACATTTATTCACTGTATCGGGTACTATAAGTATATTTGTTTACTAGAATTTAATATATGTTTTAAAAACATGGCCATGTTCTCATAGTCCTGGAAAAGGTATTAATTTTTATATGAAACTAAAATTCCAAAAGAGAGGTCATCACACAAGATATTAGGAAATCTAACCTCCATGTCATCTTATTTCAAGGACTGTGTTCTTATTTGTAAGATACCCTGATAAAAATTATGATTCTCAATATATATCTTTCTTAGCTATAGATTATTTTACTTAGCTCTGAAACAAAAAATTTGAATAGAATATGAGGCCTCACGGAGTACTCATAGCGCATGATCCATCCACAGCTACATAGACTTTTCCAAGGATATACTTAAAACACCTTCTTTGTACGATCAAAAAGTGACATATACACATGTACAGGACCTAGGAACAATTAAATGGTTATTTAAGTAGGGTACACTTGAGGTTTCTTCTGTTGGTAATTTTCAATACAGTGACTCACAGGTAACCTGGATTCACCCACTTTCTATAAAAGACTTTTCACAGATGTCAGAGCCATCAACTCTGGTATATACATTCAGATTTATTTAGAAGAATTGAATGAAATGATAAACTGACAGCAAGAAGTGACTTTACTTATTTAAAAATAAATACAGTTTTCTTATTACTCAAAGTTTGAAGAAGGGTTTTCCACTTTGTAGATTCACTTGACAACTTGAAAACAATGAGATACATCAGAAAGACGGTAAAAAACGGACAAGTGTTAAAATATCCTCTCTGCAAGATATCTTAAAATGCAATATCAGACACATGCTAAATAACCTGAATGAAGAAACACACATTATTTCCTTAACAGTATTACACTATTAAATATGTGTATGCATTTCATTTGGGAGATTTGAAAAGCACAGGTAGGTATACAAAGCAAACACTTTTAGCTGTAAGCATGAATGCACATCTATTTCTATTTGTCTTTCTTAGGCAAATGAGATTAATAAATACTCAATGAGCAACACATATTAGGTATTTACCATTCAGGAAAAAAAGTTTAGAGAGTTTACTTACCAGAAATAATAATAGTAAAATAATGGACAAGCTGATTCTAAGAAACTGCATTTAGTTTATGTAGGCTCTCCTGGTAGGATTATATGTTTGGCTTATAGCATCTCAAGACCTTAATGTGCTGTAATTATCATGTTGGACATCTGCATTTACATATTTGTTTAAAATCACAACACACACAAAAATGACAGGAACGTTACAGCAGCATTTGAAAAGCTATTTATCATGCCCTGAATGGTCACAGGATTTGTGGAAAGGATATGAAAACGGAAGGATTTATGGGAACAAAGATCAAGAATTAAGACGCTAATGCCCCATCTGTTCAACAGCTCTCAGTTCTTGGTGTTTACAATAATTGTGCTTTGTGGAATGAAAGAAAAATAAGCGTGTGGATGCATTTTTGTTATGATTGTACATAAATACACCCACATGTAACTAAAGTCCTGTGTTAAATGTGGACAGTACAAAGTAGATTTTATTTACTATAACTTTTATCCACACAAACCAAGACCTTTAACATAACCCATTTCCTACTTTTAATGAATTTTACAAAAATGTTTCCTTAGGGAAATGTACACTCTCTGTCTCTCTCTATCAATATATGTGTGTATGTATGTGTGTATCCATGTATCTCATATGTTCATATGTACATACTTATACATATATGCATATAACACACACGAAAATATTATATTTATTTCATATTATATATAAATTTGGAAGCTCTGTAGTAGTATGAGGATATTCAATAGCATCAAATATGAGTGTGAATCACTTTCGTGTAATTATCTGGGAAACAATGAGAAGCCTACACAAATCTCATAATAAAGTAGACAATTCACCATGCTAAATTGAGATTTGGCCCAGAAGGCAGTGTTCTAGATAAGTAAACACACACACACACACACACACACACACACGCACACACACACACACACACGCACACACACACTCACCACATACTCACACACACAGGAGAAACCATATATTCCAAAGCTAATTTAAGGTAAATTAATCTAGGTGACAAATTAAGACAGTTTTATTTATGTCTATTAATTCTTTGAGAATTTCACACATTTGGCTTTGATCACATTTACTACTCTTCTCCAACTCCTCCCAGATCTGCACCCCACTCCATATTTACACACTTGTGACCCTGGAGATCAGCAGAGGTCGTTGGAAGCCCTGGAACTGGAATTACAGATGTTTGTGAGCTGACCACAAAACTTCACTCAACATCAAGGGCAGCAAGTGCTCTTCACTGCTGAGTCATCTCTCCAGCCCTTCCACTTTGATTTTTAATGCGCTGAATCTCAACAAAGTTACCTATATACTCTTGGGCCTCTGCTCACCCACTGGAACATAGTCAATCTACCTGAAGCCACATTCTGGGAAAAAACAAAAACAAATACAAACCAAATTGCCCTTTTCAAGGCATCCAGCATTCAGTATTAGTACCCCAGGAGGTATGGGTGGGAGTTTACAACCACCCCTCTCTCATGCCTGGATTTTTTCTGGCTTGAGTTTGCAGAGATCTAATGGATCCTGGTCCACCACTTTGAGTTTACACCTGCACAGCTGTCACTTTTGGGGAAAACAAAAAAAAAAAAAAAAAAAAAAAAAAAAAAAACACCTTGTTTCTGATATCTTTGTTTACAGAATACTTTCACTGCTTGTAAAGATGATAGCCATTAAAACACATAAAGTGAAATTCAATGGACATGCTGTGTATCTCTACTCACTCTCAGGATTCTGTATAAGGTACAAGTATAAGGTAGACCATTCTTAATTGCCATTGAGGAAAGGACAGAATGAGTTTCAAAATAATAGTTTCTTAGCTCATAGAAATGATTATCTGTTCTCTAGAAGCAATAAAAAAAAACCCGTATTGCACAATGGTTTGCTCCAATATAATCTTTAATCACATTTTTAATAATAGCACTATTTGCAATAGAGAAACTTGGTTCAGAAGTATACAAGATTTTCTCAGGCACACAGCTCCGGATTTGTTGTTTTCAACCCTGTAATTACAAAGCAGTGTGTAAATCCCTTTAAAATAGTCTTCAGAGAAGATTGTTACAAACTATCTCATCACAAATGATTAGCTATATACAATAAACTATAGTTAGGAAAATTTCATTTATAGGAACAGTCTTGCATAATATTTAGCAAAAGCATTTGGAGGTAGATTTATCCTTTCTTCTTCCTTCTATCATTTCTTTCATCTTTTTTGATTCTTCTCTCATTTTTCCTTTCTTCTTTTCCTTGTGACCTATTTGTTCTTTGATGATTTCTCTGAGCTTCAGTTTTCTTATTTGAAACAAAAGATTCATGTATTCATCATACATGAAATGTCTATGAGTTGATACCTGTATAGTTATTTGGATATTTAAACATTCTCAACAATGAGTGGGTATGTTTTCTATTACCACAGCATTTGAAATGAATACCATCTTATAAGAAGTAACATTTTCTAGGTGGTTTACAAGATTTCAAACATTGAAATCTAGTTATGGGATGTTGTGATCAAATCAGCAGAGGCTTTGCTGTTGAACTGGAATTCTCACATAAATTTCACAAATACCAAATTGACCATTTGGTTTTCTTCATCATATAGCTGTGCCCTGAAGCAAGGAAGAACTGGCCTTTTTTATTGCAGCGAAACTCTAGTCAGTAGGTGGTCAGATGTAGGATCTAAAATGCTTATGGCTAAAAATAAAAAAATAAAAAATAAATGCTTATGGCTGAAAATTTAGCAAAATGGTATCATGAACCCCACAACAGGAGGTAAAATACATTCTCTCTAACTGGCTTCTACTCAATGATACTGCCAACAAGACAATAGAGGTTAAGTGACAACATAGGATGCTTTATATTGGAATCAATAAAATGGAATAAACACAAGTGACATCAGATAATGAATAAATCAGAGTGTAGGAGATGTAACCTACTCTTGTTACATCTTACTCCTTTTCTGACAGTTGGAATAGCTTACCGCTAGAATGAGTAGCAATTCACCAAACTCCAGAGGGCTACTGCAAAACAAGCCATTTAGAATGAACCCCAGTAAGTTCAGAAATTGAAAACCACTCTTTCCACATAGAACTAAGGATCTGTGAATACTATTTTTCAGTTCCCATGTTGTTAGTTTAAATTTGTGAAAATGTTTTAACAGAGAAACTCACATTATGTTGAATCAAGTGAAACTTATCAATGGCCTGAAACTGAAATTAAGCATAAATATCAATTATTACACTGAAAATAAAACAATCATTTTGTTTTGTTTTGCTTTACATTTCTTTATGCATACTATATGAACTTAGGTATGTCTATAGTCTTCTAATCTGTGAAAGGGGAATGAAGCCAGAATATAGACAGGATGTCTGAAAAGCTCGCCTAAATTGTTGCTTTGTGTTTTCCTTCGGTCAGGTCTTTGGGAACACTCTAGTTCCTCTTCCGGTGACCTTGAGACTTCATACCTCTAGGAAAACTAGCTATTTTACAGATTGAACTGTCCTAAGTTAGTCTGACAGCCATATGTTTAAATCATGATTTCACTGCCTGAAGACATTTTTTGTCAGGCTCCCAAACAAGTCATCGAATTCGGTGGAATTGCCCTGTGGCTTGGAGGAACATGGCTGGTGAAGGTCAGACAAGGTTCAGAAAGCCTTTGTCAAGAGCTTAAGGGGGGCTCAAGTACAAGCCTGGCTTCCAGACATATCATGCACATGCTCAGAAAAGGTTCCAGGAACTTAAAATAGCCCACTGTAAAACTTGGCAACCTCTGCTCATGTTTCCTAAAATCAATGTGCAATTTGATTCTAAACAATAAGCAACCACACAGGAAAAGTAAAAACAACAAACAACAACAGCGAAACTGATAATAAGCCAGTGTTTTCTCTGTTTAAAGATGTAAAGGTATAGAAAAATGGAAAATGAGAGAACCTCACTGGATGTTTTTAAACCTACTGCAAGTGTTCAAAAATCTGATATGGACTCTAATTTTTGAGGCATTCATTCCTTTTAAAATATTATTACTTGAAACTGGATTATATATGTAATATCAATATGTAACTAGACATACTTTTTAGAGCAAATGTTGATAAATAAAATAAATCAAATCAAAATTAATTAAACAAAGTATATAAAACACAAAAATATCATGATTTCTGGGCAACACAGGTATTTATGTGTATCAATTTTGTGTAAAGAGGCTTCAGTCATCTCTTTTCGTTAAATCGTTTCTTAAATCTAGATTCCAAACCTAAACCTAAATTTGAGATTTCCCCACTTAGCACCACACTATAACACATGCCTTGTCATACTCTTAGCATCATTTTCTGGTGACTCTTGGCAGAATTCATATCTTTTTTTTTTTTTTTTTCAGATTGGTGAAAGTTTATTGAATGCTGAACAAAAACTGATTGGTCGAGACCACAGTCTGGCTTCAGAAATCAGTTCCTCTGATTGGCAGTCTTTTTCTTTCTTTTTCTTTTTTTAACCTTATTTTTAAAATTTTTTAAAAATTGTATTATTTACAAATTATTGATTTTGTATCCCAGTTGTAGCCTCCTCCCTCATCTCCTCCCAGTCCCACCCTTTCTCCCTTTTCCTCTCCTGTCCCTCTTCCTTAGTCCACTGATGAGGGAGGTCCTCCTCCCCTACTGTCTGACCCTAGCCTATTAGGTCCCAGCAGGACTAGCTGTAGTGTCTTCCTCTGTGGGCTGGTTAGGTCACCCCACCAGGGAGAAGTGATCAAGAAACAGGGAACCTAGTTCATGTCAGAGACAGTTTCTTCTCCTCTTACTAGGGAACCCAAATGGAGACTAAGCTGTCTATGGGCTACATCTGAGCATGAGGCCTAGGTCCTGTCTGTGTATGGTCTTTGGTTGATTCATCCTTGATCCTTTCGAGGATCAACAATCTCATTCATACAAATAAACCACATGCAGTGATCTGCTTAGTTTGACTTTTATAAAAATCTAAGTTGATTAATAGGTTTACTGAAGGGATTAATATGAATAATATAAAGAACATTGATGTAGGAAAAATGAAGCATATAATTTGTTTTATCCTATATAAAATGTACACAAAAGTATATTAAATAGAAATCAAATAGTTATGGTACCTGAAGACTTGCACATCTACCAACAATCTATATTACAGGGGCCTGTAATTATATTCTATATGAATAGTTTTCAAATCCATATAATATTCAATGGTATATGGAATGAGACATATGTTGCAAGGTAAAGAAAACCAAACCAAGGCAAACCCAACTAAACTCTTTAAAATCATTTTCATACTCAGAAATTAAAATGGATTCCTGGTAGAGGAAGAGAAACTTCAATTAAAAAGAAGAGAAATCTGAAGCTTTAAATGATAAATCAACAAGATGTTTCTACTTATGATTGGTCAATGTTTGACTGCAGTTTGGGTTAGGGAGATGAAAACCGAAGCTATTATGATGTCATGGTTGTCTAAATAATAATAATAAAAACACTGATAGTAATTGATAGTAAATCACTCTTCAGGAGTTGGTTAGTTAGCAAACTTGACAATTTATTCAAAAATCAAAACCTGGCCCCAATTTCAGTAATCTATTCAATAAACAATTAATTCATGTGCAGAAGCATATACCTAGGTGGAGCATTAAAATATGGCTACCATGGAAGCATCCAAAATGCATAAAAATAGAAGAATTATTGAATACATTTGTATATATTTACATCACTAATTTTATGTAGAACTTTATAAATGATGTAAATCTATTCCTTGGCAAGAAAATGTAGGTATAATGCATTCTTATTTGAAAGGAAAAAAAAATCTAAATATAATGGTTTCCAGTTCACTGTGATGTCAATATCACATATCCTCTCAACTTTTCAGAGATGGAGGCAAGCTTAGCTTAGGTTTGAGCCAAGCCTAGGATATGTATTCTGATACCTAAAACTGTTCATAGTTACATAGGGGTTAGTAATTTACTTTTTAAGGTTATTTTTATATGTGTGCATATGTGTTCGTGTGGGCGGGTGGATTGATTGATAAGTTTGTGCAAATGTGAGTGCTTCTGCCTACGGAGGTCAAAATATGGCTCAAGATCCACTGAAGCTGGAGTCGCAGGAGGTTGTGAGCCCTTCTGTGTGGGTGCTGAGACCTGAACTTGGGTCCGCTGGGAGAGCAGGACCTGTACTTAATGACTGAGATATCTATCCAGCCTTATCTCCCCTGCACATTTTTTTTTCTATCCTTTTTCTATATGGTTAGTGCATATATCTTTTGTAAGTTTAAAAGATAAAACAACAGCAAAATAAGATTTAAAAAAAATGTAATTTAGATTTCAGGATACAGATATAGTTATCCAATGGCATCCAGAGTTCATTTAAAATTCCAAAAGTCTGAACATTTTACAAAGACAGTTTGTTATAATTATCACCCAGGGAGAGCTGGCTTCTCAGAATTACTGAGATTTTATACACTCCCAGAAGTTGAAGAGGAAGTGGCTGCGCAGTGCTAGAAGCTCATGCTCACTTCCTTTGTCTTTGCAATTGTGAAGTCATTCAGGAGTAACACATGCCTTCAGAAAGAAGCTTAATTCAGAGTCTCAGTGACTCCTCCAAAGAGCATGCTTATAAGTCCCCAGTAATTAAACAACAAATGCTCGAAAATAGAAGCTGTCAATCAATGGGCCAAATATTTGAGTAAGGAATAGACTCCAGCATGTGCTATAAATACCAGATCATTTTGACAGTCCTGCCAATATGGTGACAAGAAGCCACCTATTCTTATTTTTATTTTTTTGTAGAAGGAAGCATTCTGTCCTCCTAAATACCCTGGACAGCATATGTGTAAGTCTGTTAGTGTCATGATGATGGGTACCATAGTTCTTTGCCTACTTCCCTGTCTGTTTATTTGGGAACTCTTCACTTTTCTCACTGTTAAATGGATCACCTTTTTCGCTTCAACGGAAAGAAGTATAAGGTTGGCCTTGTGGTTTTGCCCAACGGTTATGAAAGCAAACATCTCTAAATTGCTACCAAAAATGTCCCTTCCCTTATGTGTATTTGTTTCTCACACAGCCCCAGAGAGAGTAAATTTAAACATCTTAAGTTCATCACTACAAAATATGCCACAGCAACTCTGTGTTTATAGCAACGTAAATGTTAACTTCATCATAGAGGAGAAGTATAACTTTTCCAATGTCATTGTTCAAAGGAAGGTAACAACACAGCCAGTTGTAAATATACACTTAAATACTATTATTCTCTGTGTTGAAAGCATAGCTTTTTGTCTAAAGAATGAAAAGACAAAGAGAAATCCTTAATCGTTTTCTTCAGGGTTTCATTGAAATGTTTCTATGTTTAAAATTAAGCCTGGCTTTTTTGATTAATGGCAGACAATGTTAGCTCATTTTGACTGTCACTGCACTTGAATAGGTTTCCTTTGTAGAGTGGTGTGTGAAAATATTCCACTTGGATGGTATCTAATATGGCTCAGTGAGAACTTCAGACTCCAGAGAGTGTATAAAAATTTTTTTCTCTTTGTTGAGCTTAAATGAAGATATATGTTAGAGATAGGGGCTGAATGTCCAGAACTAAGTTGTTATAGAAATATTTTACTTAGAACAAATTCAGTGAAGTAAACATTACCTCCTGGTCGCATATCAAAGTAATTTCAGGTCATCAGGTTGTCATGTCCTTTGCAAACTTTCTAAAATGTTAATAAGAGCTGAGCTTGGTGGTACACACCTATAATCGCATCATATGAGAGGCAGAACAAGGCAGATCTCTGAGCATGAGTCCAGCATTACCTATATAATGAGCTCCAGAACAATCAGAGATACAAAGTGAGACTCTTTATTAAATAAGTTACTGATAGCATAGCTTGTATACCTGTTTTGTTATTATTACTGTTGCATATAAATAAGAAACTTACTTTCTCTTTGAAATTCAGTTTTTAAATCTATAAAATGAGTTTATAGGAATTCCTCATAATTTTGGGTTAGCTATCAATAATTCAAGACACAAGTCACTGTAATTACCTTCAATGGAGATGTTTTCTTTGGAATGTTTTTCTTTAGAGACTACCTGAGGTCACCAACACTTAAGAGTTGATAAAACAGCTGTGTAAATACTGCACACCATGAAGAATGTCTTTCTAAGGACAATATTAGTTGACATTTTGACAATTTCAGTCCTTAGTTGCCATGAAATTTAGTATTAAATGGATGAGTTCGAAATGCTCTTCCAGACGCCATGCCAATTTGTGTTAGTTTGGTCAGAATCAATAAAGGTTCTAGGAAGTCCTATTGTAGAGCCCTCACTAACCAGCAATAAAGGTGTAGAAATATTCAAATACCAGGAACTCTGATTCAGGTCATCTTGTCAAAATGTGTGATTGTTTCTCCTCCAGCTTCATAAATAAAAACATGCCATGTAATAGTTGGTAAATTATGTGTAGCTTCCTGTTCTCTATTTTTGTTGGGTAAATACTGTTCTGTATACTATTCCAGACATTGACCAAAACACTATTTTATTGTACATATAATCATACATCCATTGTGTTTAGAGCAAAGTGTCTCAACAACGAGCTTTAAACTTGTGAGTTTAGATGTTGATATTCCTTTTTTTTTTGACAATGTTAAGATCTCTAATAGTCAAGATTACATTTCTGAAATTCAATAGAGAAATAGTTAAGCACCACAAATAAGTTTGAGCTCTGTTAATCCAAAAACGAAATAAAACTTTAAATAACAGGAATACATTATACATACTTTTAGAGATTAATAAGAAGTATTAAAAAATGAAGAAACAAAATCTGGTGAAACAATTTGAATTCAAGAATAATGTAGACTGAAGTGGAAGTTTCTGGATTACAGCAAAACATCAGATGCCCAGCTTGCAGCAAAAGATACCTAAAATTCTTAACTAGGCTTTCCTCATTACTTCCGACCCTTTGCACATCAATTCTGACTACATTAGTTAGTACGACAAATATATTTCAAATCCAAAGGTCAAGAGGTCCAGGATCCATTCTAATTATGAAAATTGTGATGTTGAAAAATTGCAACAACCATTACTTAAACATGAGGATAATTTTTAATTTAAACATGGATGAACTTGTCTTGGGTGATTTATATCCCTGTATCTGTCAAAACACACATAGGAGGCTTGACTACTGCAGTTAGGGTGACAACTATTAGAAACAGTGGCCACTATTACTCCTTAAAATTGATATTCATGTAGATTAGGTAGAATAGAGAGGACTTGATTTAGAGCTAGAGGGTTTGTATCTCTTTACTAATTAGTATCAGACTGCCTGTTTCCTGAGGGCCAGGAGCAATCCAATGGACTGCAGAGTCATATAGAAGGTTACATCTAAAAGAACAGTGAAGACTTAAAGACCTAGTGGCACCAATTCAGAGACAATCTCTAAATGCATCTGGATCTTTGCTGTCTTATAAGTATAGACATGTCGCTCTTGTATGCATTACTTTGTTGCAGAGATTTTGTGGAAAATTCTTTGGAACATAGAAGAATCTCTCTCCCAAAAGTAGGTTTTCCTATTACTTTATAAGGCAGAAATAGCATTTCCTTCTGGAGAAAAGGTCAGAAATTCACATTGTGTAAAATTAAAAAGAAAAGGAAAAAAAATCAATCAGATGGAATCCATTGACTTTCCTCTTCTGTGGTTATTTCTTGTGTAGCAACATCCATCTAGCCTTCTGCCTGGTATCTCTCAGTGAGAGGTGGGGGAAGGGGAATTGATGGAAAGAAGATGCTCACTGGCTGCTTACTGTGCCTTTAACAATAAAATCCTTTCTTTGACTTACTAATCTTATGTCTTCTGCCAGCATGTATGAAACCATGAAACCATAGCGGCATGTAAACCATTAACTGGCAAATAACAAAAGAAATGACACAGTTTATGATAGAATCCAAACAAAGTGATACAGTTAGAAACAAACTAACTCAGGAAAAAGGGGTAAAAGAGCCTGAAATTCCCTTCCTCTTCATTTCATAAGGGATCACCTAGTGTTGATATATCCATCTATTGAACACCTTCTCTGTGGCAGACATTGCTTTGATTACCAGAAATGTATTACTGACTATGGCTGACAATTTGATAGGTTCTCTCCTGTTTTTGATGCATTCCTAGATTATGAAGCAAAGAAAAAGTCAAATTCATTAATAAACATGCATTTAGTTCAAACTGGTTATAAACTGTAAAAGGGTAAATTAAAGAGAGAGAAGTAGAAAATGATAGTCCTGGATGATACATTCTTTCATTAAAGGGATCATGAGAGGTCTTTATCAACTGATGCCAACTGCTCTCTGTCTTTGTTGTAAGATGTTAGAAAAAGAACATTACAGGAAAAGGTGGGGGGAGAGTAGAGAGAATCAATTAATTCTGGAGGAATCTGATCTTATTCTAGGTTCTGCAGTCAGATGAAAAAGAAACATTCTCTTTTGCTCTATGAAATTTAATTGGCTCACTTCCCTCATTATTTTTTTAAACAAAATTTTTTGATGTCACAAACATTTAAAAAGTAAGGAGCACAGTTGAAATGTAGAATGAATACGCATGGATTTCAAAATAATAATGATAAACATCCCTTAATCTGGTGACCTGTAGAAAACAGACATAACTATATAATCACAACTAAAAGCTGCTGTTCGTATTACTACTGAAACTCAGGCATTCCAATATTACAAAGACAAATCTAAAGATGAGATGAGGATGAGACCAAGAAAGAGAAGGAGGACAAAGACAAAAAAGAAAACCAATAAAGTAAAAGAATTGTGGGGGAATATTCATCTGCCAAGACTATGATGAACACATTTTCCAAACATCAAAGTTACTTCTTTTGATGTTCTTTTTAGAGATGGAGAGTCAGCATGCCAAAAAGGGAACTCTTTGCTTTAGATTTCCCAGCTAGCCAATGCCAATGTCAAGGCTTAAACATTGCAACAGTTTGTCCCCAGAGGCAGAATAATTGTGCAATATGCAGGCCATATGCCAAGGCAGCATCTTTACGCTGCAGATGTCGCTTCCCTTATGCAATAGACAGCTTTGTCGTCAGCAGATATAGAAATGCAGAATTACAAAGATTGTTAGGATTAGAAATGGGACAAAATGATGGGTGCCTTTTATCTACATTGTTTAAAAAGCCTGGCTCTATATAGAGTCTGAAATATGGTTTATAAATTTTTGCCAGTCGATGTCATAGTAGAAAACAGATGTATGAGATCTACATAAGATGGGCAGAAGTGCTTATCTTGCTCATTCACCATGAAGATATAGTTGCTTTATTCCAGGTGTACTAAGACTGACCATTTGGAAGAAAAATGATGAGTTTCCTGATAAATATCTTTAAAGAAAAGGATTATTATTATCTTGGATAAATTACTTTGCAATGCTCAAAGTCAAAATGATTTAATTACCTAGAAAGGCAAATTTTAATGTAATAAAGTTTCAAATTTCTTGACGATCAGACACATTTATACACTTGGAATATAATTGTCTGATGAAAATATTGTTGTTGAAGGGTTTCTAAGAATTTCAAAGAATGCAAATTCTGGAAGTGAAACTGCTCCATGAAAGGGGCTCACTGTCTAAGAAGTCTCTCTCGGTTTATTTTTCCATACGCTTTTGTTCTGCATATTATTGTGAAAGAGTATAAACTAAGCTACCACATTAGTCACTAATCCTACATTTCTCAAACTACTGAATAAGCTAGTAAATGCTGGGTTTAGTTCATATTATATTCAGTTGTCAAGCCCAGGACGTACTGAGTTCTCCACTAGGACTTCTTTCTTTCTTTCTTTCTTTCTTTCTTTCTTTCTTTCTTTCTTTCTTTCTTTCTTTCTTTGTTTATTTTTGGTAGGCGTTTGTGTTGGATGATGGTGCTGGAACAGCCCACAGCCATGTTAGGTTATGCTATGTTTAAAATAAAACCCACACTCTAACATCAAACATTTATAAATGGAACTTCAACTGATGATGTGGAAACGCCATATCAGTCCTGGTATACCCCCATCTGAAATAATTTTTTAAATTTATTTACAGCCTAACCCCAGCCCCTTCCCTCCTCTCCCCTCAGTCTTACCCTCATGTACTCTTCCCACTACCCCATTCCCCTCCTTATTCCCAAGAGGTACCAACCCACCCTGATATCTCAAGTCTCAATAGGACTAGTCCATCTTCTCCCACTGAGGCCTAACAGAGTAACTCAGCTAGGGGAAAGGGATCCAGAGGTAGCAATAGAGAAAGAGACAATCTGTACTTCTTTTGTTATGAGACTCCTATGTTGACCAAGCTGCACATCTGCTACATGTGTGTAGGGGGTCTAGGTCTTGCCCATCCTTGTTCTTTGGTTAGAGATTCAGTCTCTGTGTGTCACAATAGGCCCATGTTAGTTTACTCTGTGAGTGTTCTTTTGGTGTCCTTGACCCCTCCAGCTACCTCTATCCTTCCTCACACTCTTCCACAAAACTCCCTAAGCTTAGCCTGTTGTTTGGCTGTGGGTCTCTGCATCTGTTTCCATCAGCTGTTGGATGAAGCCTCTCAGAAGATGTCATATTAGACTCCGGTCTGCAAGCATAGCAGAGTATCATTAATAGTGACAGGGGTTGGCTCTCTCTCATGGGGAGGCTCTCTCTCAGTCATTGATTGGCCATTCCCTCAATCCCTGCTCCATCTTAATCCTTACATTTCTTATAGGCAAGACAAAATTTGGGTTGATATTTTACGGGTGGATTGGTGCCACCCTCCCTCTACCAAAAGTACCAAATGGCTACAGGAGGTGACAACTTCAACCTCCTTAACCCCTGCTCCTAGAAGTTTCAGCTACAGTGACCCTCATAGGTTCCCAGGAGCCTCCCCTGTCACAGAGATGTCCCCACACCAATTTCCACACTCTCTCCCATCCCTCCTCCCCACACCTGCTCCCCACCCCCTTCTCCTACGCTATTTCCTCCCTCCATCCACTTCAATTGTCTATTTTATTTCTTCTAATTAGTGAGATCCAAGTATGCTCCCTTGGGCTCTCCTTGGCTTCTTTGTAACTGTGGATTGTAGCATGGTTATTCTGTACTTTATGGCTAATGTCCACTTATAAGTAATTACAAACCATGTGTGTCTTTCTGTGTCTGGGTTAACTTACTCGGGCTGATCTTTTCTAGTTCCATCCATTTTCCTGCAAATCACATGACATCTTTCCTTTTAATAGCTGAGTAGTATTCCATTGGGTAACACCAAATTATCCCTTAATTTCTTAATTTCCTTACTCTAATTTTTTTTTAAAGTACATATCTAGCTCCATTGGCTCTTTTACATCATCATGAAAATACCCCAAATTCTAAGCACTCTGAATTTGGAGGAAATGACCTCACCTCTACAGTTTGGAGTGTGTACTTCCCAGCCTTTGCTGAGTGGTTGCAAAGAGTTTCTGAATGCAGTTTCCAGCTGAGGAGCCACACTTCACTGGCATGTTCCTGTGCCAGGGACTGGCGGCTATTGTCTCACTTCGCAGAATTGTGGATTTTACCACAATCTATACATCACAACTCTTAACGCCACCGCCCTGCAGATGAGTTTCTGGGAGAAACTGATGGCTATGAGGAGACCCACTTTCATGCTACTTTCATGGCCACCTATACAGCTTAGTAAGACTATTGCCTCCGGTTTTAATCCTTAAAAAAAAAAAATGTTTCCTTTAATCCCATGATATTTCTCATGACAAGATTTTGGAGAAACCATCATCATTCTTACCTCTTACCGCAGTAAGGCAGGTACTGAACAAAGAGACTGGGGAAAACTGCACAAAGCATTTTCATACCTTGTAATACTAATATATAAACATTTTAATAGGAAATTTTACTTAGATTAAGAATATATTACCCTAAAATATAAAATGGCATACTCATGTAAAAGTATGTTTTTATTTATTTGAGCTCTACTCTTTATATGGAGAGAATTTACAGTAGTTTCTTTGGGTACCCTCCCATCTAGACTAATGTTATTGTTTTATTAACGGCTCACTGCCAGGATCATGCAAATACAAACAGAAGAAAAAAGCACATTAGGAGACATGGTTCAAATGTCTTCTCTTCTACTGTTCTCACATTCGAATATTTCCATTAGGACAATGGATTTGAAAAAAAGCAACAATAGACAGTTTGAGTTTTTCAAGAAAGATAGAAAACTGTGATTCTCGATCTTGATATAACCCATAAGGAGAGACTGGAACCAAAAAAGAAAAAAAAAATCTTTACCTAACCATTAAGGCATTCAAAAACTTTTTTTTAATAAATATGAGTACTCCATTCCATGAAGGAAACAACCCAAGAATAGCTTTATAGAATGAATAGGAGCAATAGAACATCATCTGTCTTAAAATAACAATATGCAGAAAATGGAGATTCTAGGGGAACATTTAATCCAGTGCTTGCACTTCATAAATAGGTTAGCCAGAATCCGGAGCAGTGAAATAAGAGGGAAAAACCACAAAGTAATGCATAAGCTAACTGGTTCCAACTTGAAAGTTTTTAGTAAGTAGTTCACTTCTGGACTACTTGGGGGAAGCACTCTGTGCTGCAGGTCTGCTTTGGCTCTCTTTGGAGAGCAGAAGTCTTTGAACTAGGACACATTTTCTTTTTGAAGTTCGGGTGGAAGGTATAACTCTGATTTTTTGTTTGTTGTTGTTGTTGTTTGTAACACAAGCCAGGTAAAGAAATATAACTTGAACCAGAGTTCAAGATCAAATAGTGAAAGGCTATTTGTTTAGAAACCAAATGTTACATAATTTGGATTTTTCAAATCAGGTAGAACACTCTATGCAGTTATTTCTCTTAAGGAAAAAAGAAATGAGAACATATGATTCCAAATAGTAAAAAAGAAAATCCTTCATCATATTCTCTTGAGGTTCTGCTGGTTAAAAGATTAAAGAATCTTCCTTAGGTTTCTAGAAATACTTAGTAACCCAGTTCCTCAAGATCCCATTATATCACAGCAGGGTGTGTGTCTGAGAGCTCTGGGATGCAAAAGCTTAGCCTCAGGAGAAAGAAGAGCCAAACTACTACAGGGAAGTAAGTGTCCATATTTTTTTTTTTTAAGTTTCACCTTTAGTAATTAAATTATTTCAAATGGACATTTTTCACTTTTCTTCTATAAAGCCCATTTTTAGAGTGCACTCAAACACAAATTGCCCTCTGGATCATGCTAATTGGCTCTCTGGTAATTCAAGAGATGATTTCTTTATGAAGCTGATAACGACAGACTCACAAGGGCTTATGAGGAGGCATAATGCTATGCGCTGTTTAATGATATAAGTACAAAGGGGTACTTTGCAAGGTTGAGGTGTGTTTATTAAAGGGAGAGTAAGATCAACGCTTTTCTTATCCTAATGGTAAACATGTAAAGATGTGAGTAACTGGAATAGTGGAATATTTACAATATAATAATAAAAATACAAACTCGCTAAAAACAGGAAGTTTTCATACTCTAGGATGAATGTTTGTGTCCTATTTTGACTTCACAGTGACAGTTTTCTCCGAGTGTAAAGGATTCTCAACTGATCCTATAGTTTCACCCCATGTAGAAATCTATTTTACTGTTGTCTGTCAAAATAAGTGGTTCAATCAGTCTATTGCCCTTGCCTTTGGTTGTACCCCAGAGAGGAAAACAAGCTCCTATTGCTAAAGAGACCATGTTCTTCAGACAGAGCTTCCAGAGGGTTCTGATCTGGAACTAACTGAAAGCCTTCTCCCTGAGTAGCATTCATGGCACAAGAAAGAAGTAACCAACGTTCTGTTCTTATTCAGCTACGATGCCTACGAAACTGCTACAACCACCAGAATGGCACAATAACCCTGAGAATGCAGGAGTGCCGGGAGCCTACCGTAGATGTCCTCTGAAAGATTCTGCCCTGGAGGGGTTCCGAAGCCCATGTTGAGAATTACCTCAAACCTTGGGCAGGGTTCAGGGCATCTTATGGAAGAGTGGGGGGATAGAAAGATCCGGAGGGAACAGGCACTCCACTAGAATACCAACAGAGCCAAAAAAATCTGTGCCCGGGGAAGGCGGGAAGGGTCGTGCAGAGACTGGTAGCACCAACCAACGAGCATACATGGAGAGGACATAGGCCCTCTGCACATATGTAGCCAATAGGCAGCTAAGTCTCCATGTGTGTACCCAAGTAAGGGGACCAGGAGCCGTCTCTGACATGGACTCTGGTGCATGAACGTTGATCACTTCCCCCTGGGTGGGCAGCAGTGCCAGGCCACAGAGAAAGAAGATGCCAACAGTCCTGAAGAGACTTGATAGTCTGTGGCCAGTTGGTAAGGGAGTTGGGCTCTCCCTTTCTGAGGACTAGTAGAAAGGGATAGGGAGAAAGAGGGAGGAAAGATGGGACAGGAAAGAGATGAGGGAGGAGGCCACTATCTGGATGGAAAGTGAATAAATTAAAAAATAATAAAATAAAATAAAAATCGTGTACAGATCTTTTAAAAAAGGAATGCAGGAGTTTTATACATACCTTAGCAGTAACCATAAGACACTCAGCAGGAGAGAAGTCATACCCTGCACTCAACTACACAGAGCCTTTGAAGTTATGGATATTGAAGGGGAATCTACAATGGCCACTTTACTAAACCAGAGTAATCTAAAAACACCCTCTAAATATTTGCTTTATACCCACAAATAAGTATAATTCAGAGTGCAGGGAATCTTATGAAAGAATGGGGAGACAGAAAGACCTGGAGGGGACAGGAGCTCTACAAGAAGAGCAATAGAACCACAATATCTGGGCAAAGGGGTCTTTTCTGAGACTGATACTCCAACCAAGGACTATGCATGGAGATAACCTATGTAGCCCATGGCAGCTCAGTGTCCAAGTGGGTACCCTAGTAAGGGGAACAGGGACTGGCTCTTTGATCACCTCCACCTGAGGGGGAAACAACCTTACCAGTCCCCAGAGGAAGACAATGAAGCCAATCCCGATGAGACCTTATAGACTAGGGTCAGATGGAAGGGTAGGAGGATCTCCTCTATCATTGGACTGGGGGAGGGCCATGAGAGAAGAAGAGGGAGGGAGGGTGGGATTGGGAGGGGATTAGGGAAGGGGCTACAGCTGGGATACAAAGTGAATAAGCTGTAATTAATAAAAATAAAATAAAATAATTTAAAAAATTACCCTTGCATCTAAGGTGAATTGAACAATGCAGAGGAGGGGGCAGAATGAATGCCAGTTCCAGAGGACCAGATAGTTTGTTGTGAGATTGTGTCTCCTACAAATGTCAGAAGCTACAAACAAAGTCTTACCAACATAACTACCTAAACATAAGCTGAAGAAAAACAATAAACATGATAAAGTTGGCAGGCCTCAACCCTATACAGAGACCTTCAGGAAATTAAGGAATGCTGAGAGCAAGGAGAAAAGTCTTTCTCATTGAATAGTACACCTAACTTTTCTTCAATACTAAAGGTCTTCCCTGAAACCATACACACAAGTAACATTATACAGAGTAGTTTGTATGTAAGTATTTAGGGATACACACACACACACACACACACACACACACACACACACACAATTTTGAGGAACAATAAAAAGAGACATATTCTAAGTACTACCTTTTTATTTTCAACTCCATTTAATCATAAGGAGAAGTTAAGTGCAAGGTCCTAGGCCATAGGGGAGCGGAGCCCTCCCAATAGCTGAACCGCTTCTGTCATAAGGGCTGTCTGAGTTCAGACATCTCAGGGACAATTGGTAAAGAGAGAGTTGTCTGAGTACAGACATCTCAAGGACAACTTCTCCATCTTGCTTGCAGGGTCAAACTAAGTTCATGTTCCCAGGCCCAGAAAACTTTTCCTATCCAGATTGATGGAAATTCTCTTTCTAAACCCCTTATGTCAAATACAATTGGACAATGCTACAACTCACCCTTCATCCTTTAAATACGTTGTGCAATGTCCCTTCGAGGTCATAGTTCAGCCCCTTAGTCTTTTCTGTGTCCCTGATCAATCAGTACCAGCTTGATTGAAATAAATTTTTGTCATCTGCATTGACCGGGTGTTTGGGTCATGTTAGATTTAAGTAGACCCACAACACAAATAATGAAAAAAGAGAGAATGAGAGAGACCATGAATTTAAAAGAGATCAAAGTGAAGTCCATGGAAGTGTTTTCTAGATAAATGATGTAATCATAATATGATCTAAAAACAAATAATCAGAAAATATTTAAAGTTATTCAGTAAAAAATTAGAGATGTCTTTGGAATCTATGCATCTGAAATTCTCAGGTTGTTACCTCATCTGATTACACAACTTCTGTAGTAGATCAATTTGTTTAGATGTTCTTTCTCACATTTTGCAGAAAACAGTGAATTGACTCATGGTCAGTTTCATTCTCTTTGCCACTCAGTGACTAAGGATGACATGTGTCACCCAAGCTTGGCAGAGGGAAAAGTGGGGGTGTTTACCAATGTAGCTTTAGCAAAAAAACATGTACAAGGAAAGAAACATCTTTTCTGGATTAGTTTGTGCAGGCAGCTAGGGTCCCCGGGTGACCCTGTTCAGAAGCAGTCAATTTTTGTGAGAGGAGAAGCTTAGTGGGAAATCTTTTTCTTTTTTTTTCAGTTTTCTTTTCTTTTAAAATTAAGTTTTATTAATTACAATTTATTCATTTTGTATCTCAGCTGTAGTCCCCTTTCTCTTCCCCTCCCAATCTTTCCCTTTCTTCCTCTTCTTCTATGCCCCTCCCCCAGTCTAATGATAGGGGAGGTCATCCTCCCCTTCCATCTGACCCTAGCTTATCAGGTCTCATCAGGACTGGCTGCATTATCTTCCTCTGTAGCCTGTTAAGGCTGCTCCCCACTCAGGCAGAGGTGAACAAAGAGCCAGCCCTTGAGTTCTTGTCAGAGACAGTCCCTGTTCCCATTACTAGGGAACCCTCTTGGACATTGAGCTGCCATGGGCTACATATATGCAAGGTTATCTCCATGTATTTTTCTTTTTGGGGGTATCAGTCTCAGAAAAGACCTCTGTGCCCAGATATTTTGGTTCTGTTGCTCTCCTTGTGGAGCTCCCATCCCCTCCAAGTCTTTCTATCTCCCACTTCTTTCATAAGATTCCCTGCAGTCTGCCCAGAGTTTGGCTATGATTCTCAGCATCTGCTTTGATACCCTGCTGGGTGGAGTCTTTCAGAAGCCTTCTGTGGTTGGCTCCTGTCATGTTCCCTGTTTTCTCTCTCTTCTTGTTGTCTATTGCTTTTGCCTTTCTGAATGAGGATTGATCATCTTACCCAGGGTCCTCCTTCTTGCTTAGCTTCTTTAAGCCATTTGCAATGACCTCTCACAGGAATGATGGTATATTGTTTCTTCAGGGTGGTATTGTGTTTGGCAATACAAACTCATTCATAAACCTATGCTCATGTCATATTATGCTACTTTCTATTTCCCGGGTCAGAGGCTACAAAACACTCTCCCCCAACTTGACCTTGGACTTGAGCCTTCAAAACCAAGCATCAACCTTTTATGTTGATATGCTAGCTGCCTCAGGTATTTTATTGAACACAAAAACTGGAAAATTGCAATTATATATATATATATATATATATATATATATATATATATATATATAATTGCAAACATCTTACAACCATAAATAAAAACATTTCCAAGGACTAAGGCAAAGAGAGGACAGAAGTAGCAATGTTCTGAGTCCACAGGGACACTGCTGATATGCTAAACCAACCTAAATTCACCCACACTGGGTATCAGTTTTCTTTAAGTCTATTGGATTTCAAAAAAATCTTACAGACACAGCAGCTACCTGTTTTTCTGATGATCTTTACAAAGATGTTTGTACATTAAACAGGTTTAGAAGACATATTGTCTCCTTCAGACATAAAGGGCTTATTTATTTATTATTTATTATGGGATAGATAATGTTCACTTCCAAGAGAAAGTTGAGCAAAGCTGTCAGAATGTTAGAAAACCCCTTTGTTCCTTAAGCCTGGACCTTTTGCTATGAGGCCCAACATCCTTTGTGAGCCAACATTGTTTTTTTTTTTTTCTTTTGCTATTCTTCATAACATTAGAGCTAATGTGTTAGCACACAAGTGATCATATGGTTATCACTAATGTTGTAAGTAATAAAGTCTTGAATTTTTTTACCCAGTGCCTTGTATTTGTGTTTACTCGTGAAATGTTAGGAGGGTAATTTTCACTTGGGAAGCAGAGAAATTTTTCAGAGCTATATGTTTTAAAAATAAGTTTGTGTGTGTGTGTGTGTGTGTGTGTGTATGTGTGTGTGTTTACCTACATGTATGTAAATCTACTATGTGCATGCTTGGTGCCTGTGGAGGAAAAAAGAGGGCATTGGTTCCACTGGAACAGGAGATATAGAAGGTTGTGAGCTTCCATTTGGGTGCTAAGAATTCAACTCAGGTCCTATCGGTCAGTGCTTTTAACAGCTTACACATCTCTGCACTTAAGCCAATCATATATGCTGACCCAGGCTTCTTACTGTTTGAGCTAGTTGTTACCTCAACCATTAACGTTTTCATTACAAATTATTCTATTATTTTTGGCTAATGGCATTATATCCAAAGCTGGGAATGAACCTTAATGCCAAGAGTGCTTGCATAGAATGTATGATATCCTGGGTTTAGTCCTAACAAAGCGTAAAACCAGGCATGGTATTGTACATTTATAATCAAGTGGAGGTAGGGGAAGAAAAATCATAGTTTCAAGGTTATCCTGAATACATAGCAAGTTCAAGATTAGCCTGGGATACATGAGACCCCATCATATTTTAAAAAAGAAGACATTCTGTTCAGAAACATAATAATATTTGAAAGAAAGTAAAATGATATTTATATATACTTTTCATTAGCCTGGAGTCAGCAGTGTGATTCAGAGAAATTGAAAGAGCTGAATATGTTAGAGACTTCATAATAACATCCCCTGCCCTAGGTATTTGTATGTAAAACTATCCATACAAGTACTTTAATTTGTCAATAATGCAAATTAAACATAATATCATTTCTTTTGGTTTGTAAATATATAAAATTATATGAATAATCTCTCAAAAGAAGCCTAGAAGTGTTTAACTAAATTTGCTTCTTAACTTTTGATTATATAATTAGGAGTCAGAAATGACAGATGCTTTGAGTTCTATTAAAATAACTTTTCTACCTCACCTTATTTAAGTATTCAGATTTTTGTAGGTTTATCCTATATTATATGTCTAGAACACCTGCTCAGATGTAGTTCATGGCAGCTCAGCATACAAGCTGGTTCCGTAGTAAGGGGAACAAGGACTGTCTCTGACATGAACTCAGTGGCTAGCTCTTTGACTGCCTCCCTTGGATATGGGAACAGCCTTGACAGGCCACAGAGGAGGACAATGCAGCCAGTTCTGATGAGACCTGATAAGCTAGGGTCAGATGGAAGGGGAAGAGGATTTCCCTTATCTGAGGACTTGGAGAGGGAGGTGAGGAGGGAGGAGGCTACAGCTAGGATACAAAGTGAATAAACTGTAATTAATTTTTAAAAAGAGGGTTATCAACCTCATAAAGATACAGGTATTATAAAATGCAATATGATAAAATAATAAGTAAAAAAATAACTTTTCTACTTAACATTTTTCTGAGGAAAGAACTAGAGAGGGATAAAGTCATAGATACAACTACGGAATTAATTCTTTAGATGACACTAACTAGAAAATGTGTTCTAAAATTCAAACTGTAAGAACTAAGTTGTTTCTTATTTATGTTGGCTTTCTAAGAATGTATCTCAGAAACATGTTCAATGAATGTTTTGCAAAGTAATTTTTAGTGATTAAAATGTTATAAAATCCATTTAGCATTTTTCTATGTTTTTTAATATTTTATCTATGCGACTATAACATAATTACATTTCTCAGTTCCCTTCTCTTGTTTCAAACCCTCAGTATGTCCATCCCTCCTCCTATTCAAATTTATGGCTTCTTTTACACAAATTGTTATTTCATGCAATGTATATGTATAAATGCATGTATGTACCATATATATATATACATATACATATACATGTATATTCCTAAATATCATCCACTCAGTCTGCATAATGTTCCTTGTATGTGTGTTTTCAGGGATGATGTTACATGAAGAGAGGACATAGGCTTTATTAGGAGGTGAGAGGGATTAGTAGATTGTAAATATACGGGCTGAGAAGATGGTGATGTTGAGGGTTGTAGGCCATAAGAAAAGGGTTAGGGATCCATGTAGATAAACCACCTGTAAGGCTGGGAAGCATAGGAAGTGAATTATGAATCAGATTGTACAGAACACAAAACTCTTTTTATTGAAAGGATCTTAAAGTAATGAAATTTCCATAGCAAAAGATATTGTAAACACCCTGATCTTGTTTGCTAAAGAGACTGAAGCTTCTTAGAGAATTGCTACACAGGACGAGAAAAAAAATATGTGATCCCTGTGCATCACATAGTTTCCGACACTAAGGTTTTGTTCAAATCTTGTTGAGGACATGCCAAAAGCACATAATAACTGCTTAGTGGTAGAGGATTTGACAAAATTATAACAATGGATTGCAACCTTACTGAATGACATAGGAACTTAAATTTTATATAGTTCTGATGACTATTTAGAATCATGAACTCTATTATAGATTGTATTTTTTCTATTATAGACATATTAATAAAAATAAATTCTTTCTCATTATCTTATAACTTCTCATAATATATTGCCAGTGAATTTGGAAAAAAGCTATAGAAATGAAAGACTCAGTATGGTTTAGTAAGGTAAATGCAATCATTGGGAGCTACAGCCATTTTCTGTGGATTTGATTTGATAAGAAACAAGTAGATTACATGATCATGAAAATATTCCTTCTATTATACTGAACAATTAAAATTAGAAAAGAGTAAAGTGAAAGATTTTGGCAGCATCTTGAGATTTACAGTTACAGTTCTGAGCAGAAGTTTTTACCCACAGCTAGCTCCTTCTGAACATGAGGGGTCAGGCATTTGGAAAATTTCAAATAGAAACATAGGCTTAGATGGTATTTCTGTGTTAATTTTTCCCGATTTAGAAAATTGTAGTATTGTTGTTTAAAATATATATTTGAAAAACATAAGCACTAACCTATTTTGTTTGTCATTATTCAGTGGTTGGGACTGTACCCAGAGCTTCAACATGCTGGGCAAACATTGAGTATCACACCAACTCACTGGAATAGTGTTTGTAATGTTGAGCCTGCAACTACCTATTGTTCTTGGAAAGGCCACGAAAAGATGCAATGTGATGGAAACATATTTTTATATAGAGAGTCTGGTTAGAAAAAAGAATGAAGTTGCAAAACATTAACAATTTTAGAACCTAACTATGATGCATATAAGTTGTCATTTCAAAATATATAGTGCTAAATATATGTGATTTTGTCAATGAAGATAACATGATATTGAAGTAATATACACTTTCCCATTTAAATTAAATTTTTACATTTGGGATAGCTTTTGGTGACCTCACATTTGCAGATATTTTACCATGTATTATTTCTCTTCAGGTGCAGAGTTTAACAGAGAAGTAGAATTTAAGCAATGACCCCACCTACATACGTCCAGGACTTGGCTTCTTTTTTAGAAACAATTAATTCACAATAATACCATTTTTTTTTCTTTCAGTGGCCTCATAAAGAGACAAGGAAACATGAAGTGAATTATATCCCCAACAGAATAATAAATGCACTCACTGAAACCCTTTTGTGGAGAATATTTGCTAATTCTTGAGAAGTTGAATTTAGGAGTTATTTTATATCACCAGGATTATTATTATAGATTCTTTAAAATGATCTTTGAGTGCATTCACAAGCACAGTCTCCCTTTTCAGAGCCTACAGTCTTTTCATAGTGTAGTACTCCATCGGATCATAAATAACTGTATTCTTGTCCTACCATTTAGCTCAGAGTTTCTTTAATTTCAAAGGTCAGCAGCAGTCTGAGTAAAACCCATATAAATCACGTTGCAGGCCCTTGGAAAAAAAACATTATTTTTAAAGTGTTTAAATTGAAGCAACAAGGAAGTTGGTATCCACAACATGTTAACACATCCCTCTTGACTTCTACTCTTTATAAAAATATACACTTGTTACCCTTAATTTAGTCTTCAAGTTTTGTATGTCAGAAGTATAAAAGTCCAAAATGACAAAGAAAAACACTGAAATGAAGCGTAGAAAATATATCAGAAGATACAAATGCCAACTGCACGAAGAAAGTGGTCTGCATTCAAATCTCCAGCATCGAGGAGGGCGGAGCCAAGATGGCGACTAGCACACACAGTTTCCGAGCTGTGGAAGAGATAAAGTTCTGAGCTGATGTGTGGAAGAACTTCTGAAGCCAGGGAAACAACGGAGAGACTTTCTAAACAACAGGGAACATCGCAGGAGGTGAAAACCTTGGTCTCGGGTCACCCACGGACTTGATTGGGGAAGGTGAGAAACGATCCTTTGATCTCTCGGCACTCCCCTCCCCCAGACCTCCCTCCTCCTTGGCACAGGCACAGCCGACTCGCCTTTCTCAGCGCAGACCTAACTGCCTGGGGCCTGCAGCCACTGAGGCGGAGCCCCAAGCCCTTTATCGGCAAAGGCCAGCAGTACTGTGTCTCGGAGCCCCAGATTCACTCGCGGCGGCTGCACCATCCTCCCAGGGCCCGAGTCTGCTAGACGCCATACTAGCTCCGCACGAGCGCCATCACTGACGGTACGGCCCGCCCAATCCCACAGTGACAGAGAATACGCTATATACTCACCAAAACCAGACAAAAACGCCATACAAGCTAGACACACCAGGCGCTGGGCCTCCGAAGCTTGGAGAGCACAGTAAAGAGACCCCAGGACTTCCCAGAAAGCATCTGGACTAGCAACCCAGTCTCCAGTTACAGCGGGACTTTCTAACCTGGCGGCAGAGCAGCACTGAGCTGGCGGGGCACATCAGCCCTCCAGTTTAAGACTAACCAGGGCCAAACCAGAGAACAGAAAGGCTGATTACCCCGATTCCCACTGACGTGACCACCCTGAAATCTCCAGCTGCAGCAAGACCTCATAACCTGGCAGTGACAGCAGCACGGAACTGGCGGAGCACATCAAAGAAGCAGGGCCAAACCAGAGAACAGAGAGCCCAGATACGCCAATCTCTGCCAAGTGTCCTGCCTGTAAGTGAGTGCACCCTTGAGAATCTGCAGCTCCACTGATCCTGGGTTCTGCTAAAACAGAAGCCAGGCATCGAACCCCCTCCCACCCATATACCCACTTTGGGAAACAGAGGGGCACTTGGAACATTGAAGTTCCTGCTCTGTGGGTCTAATTGAGGAGTTAAGGCAGTTAATGCCAGAAATTGCGCTGCGATCATCACTAGCGCCTGCGACATATACATTGCAGAGCCCCTCACACACACTCAAGGGTTCAACATTAGCCATCACTCTGTCCCTCGAGACACACGCCCACACCCACTTACACACACACACACACATATACACACACACACGCACGCACGCTTGCATTTGCCTCTGTTTGCGCCTGCGTACTTTCCTCCCACAGGTACAGCTAGTCCTCAGCATACGCTAAGGACACGGGACCTCTCTCAACTTTCTGAAGAATTCTCCAGACTCGAGAGAGACAGTACCAGTCTGATTGGCAGAATCCAAAAACAAACAGGGAAGGTCTCAGACAAGCCAATGGCCAGGGGTAGGCGAAAGAACACTTCCAACATAAATCAGGACATCATGACTTCACCAGCAAACCCCAAAATCGATGGATACTCCAATTCATCAGAAGCACAGGAAAATGACCTTAAAGCCATGCTTGCTCAATTATTTGAGGCTTATAAGGAGGAAATGAACAAATCTTTCAAAGAATTGGCCAGTCAATTGGAGGTAAAGAAAGAAGAAATAGACAAAACCCTTAAAGAAACACAGGCAAACATAGCCAAACAAATAGAGGCACAAGTAGAGAAAAAATTAGTGGCATACAAAAAGGAAATGAACAAGGAAATAGAGTCCATCGTAGAGAGACAGGAATCCAAATTCAAACACATAAAAGAAATGGTGCAAGGCATGAAAACAGAATTAGAATCAATAAAGAAAACACAAAATGAGAAAACTCTTGAGCTGGAGAACTTGGAGAAAAGATCAGGAACCACAAAAGTAAGCATCACCAACAGAATACAAGAGATGGAAGAGAGAATCTCTGGAGCTGAAGACACACTTGCAGAAATTGATACTTCTCTCAAAGAAAAAGTAAAATCAGAAAAATTCCAATCACAAAATATCCAAGAAATCAAGGATGCTATGAAAAGACAAAATCTAAGAATAATAGGAATTGATGAAAAAGAAGACTCCAGGCTCCAAGGTCCAGAAAATATTTTCAAAAAAATCATAGAAGAAAATTTTCCCAACTTAAAGAAAGAGATGTCCATAAATATACAAGAGGCCTACAGAACACCAAATAGACTAGACCAGAAAAGAAACACATCACGTCACATCATAGTCAAAACACTAAATCTACAGAACAAAGAAAAGATATTAAAAGCAGCAAGGGAAAAAGGCCAAGTAACATATGAAGGTAGACCTATCAGAATCACACCAGACTTCTCATCAGAAACTATGAAAGCCAGAAGGGCCTGGGCAAGCATCATGGAGACTCTAAGAGATCACAAAAGTCAACCGAGACTACTATACCCTGCAAAGCTTTCAATCAACATAGATGGAGAAAACAAAATATTCCATGACAAAACTAAATTTACACAATATCTATACAGCAAACCAACCCTACAGAAGATACTAGAAGGAAAACTCCAATCCAACGAAAACGAATTCACCCAAGAAAACAGGGCATACAGATAACATCCCAACAAAAATGAAAAGAAAACAAGCAATGAAACAAGGTAAGATCATCGACTCCATTACAAAAGGAACTAACATGCATTGGTCAATATTATCTATCAATATTAATGGACTCAACTCACCAATAAAAAGACACAGGCTAACAGAATGGTTACGGAAACAGGACCCAACATTCTGTTGCATCCAAGAAACACACCTATGCAACAAAGATAAACACTACCTCAGAGTAAAGGGCTGGAAAAATGTTTTTCAAGCAAATGGTTCCAGAAAACAAGCTGGAGTAGCCATCCTAATATCTAATAAAATAGACTTTCAACCCAAGTTAATCAAAAAAGATAAGGAGGGCCACTATATTCTCATCAAAGGAAAAATCCAACAAGAGGACATCACAATTTTGAATATCTATGCCCCAAATACAAGAGCACCTACATTCGTAAATGAAACAATATTAAAGCTTAAATCATACATTGATCCTAATACCTTAATAGTAGGAGACTTCAACACCCCACTCTCATCAAGGGACAGATCAACCAGACAGACACCAAATAGGGAAATAAAAGCACTCACAGAATCCCTAAATCAAATGGACCTAATAGATGTCTACAGATCTTTTCACCCAAACTCAAAAGAGTACACCTTCTTTTCAGCACCTCATGGAACCTTCTCCAAAATAGACCATATAGTTGGTCACAAAGCAAGCCTCAACAGATACAAAAGGATTGAAATAATCCCTTGTATACTATCTGACCACCATGGACTAAAGCTGGACATCAACAACAACAGAAACAACAAAAAGCCGACACGCACATGGAAACTGAACAACTTACTACTCAATGACAGCTGGGTCAAGGAAGAAATAAAGAAAGAAATTAAAGACTTTCTAGAATTCAATGAAAATGAAGGCACAACATACCCAAATTTATGGGACACATTGAAAGCAGTGCTCAGAGGAAAATTTATAGCACTAAGTGCCTACAAGAAGAAATCCGTAACATCACATACAAACAACTTAATGGCCCAACTGAAAAACCTAGAAAAAAAAGAAGCAGATACACCCAAGAGGAGCAGACGGCTGGAAATAATCAAACTAAGGGCAGAAATCAATCAATTAGAAACAAATAAAATTATCCAAAGAATCAATGAAACAAAAAGCTGGTTCTTTGAGAAAATCAACAAGATAGACAAACCGTTAGCCAAACTAACTAAAAAGCAGAAAGAAACCATACAAATCAGCAAAATCAGACAGGAAAATGGGGACATAACTACAGACACTGAGGAAATCCAAACGATTATTAGGTCATACTACAAAAGCCTATATGGCACAAAATTTGAAAATCTAAATGAAATGGATAACTTTCTTGACAGATTCCATCTACCAAAATTAAGTCAAGATCAGGTAGAAAGACTGAATAGTCCTATATCTCCCAAGGAAATTGAAGCAGTCATTAACAGTCTCCCCTCCAAAAAAAGCCCTGGACCAGATGGCTTCAGCGCAGAATTCTACAAGACCTTCAAAGAAGTACTAACACCAATTCTCCTCAAACTATTCCATAAAATAGAAACAGAAGGAACACTACCAAACTCATTCTATGAAGCCACAGTCACTTTGATACCTAAACCACACAAAGATCCAACCAAAAAAGAGAACTTCAGACCTATCTCTCTTATGAACATTGATGCAAAAATACTCAATAAAATACTTGCAAACCGAATCCAAGAACACATCAAAGATATCATCCACCATGACCAAGTAGGCTTCATCCCAGGAATGCAAGGGTGGTTCAACATACGGAAATCCATCAATGTAATCCACCACATAAACAAAATGAAGGAGAAAAACCACATGATCATCTCCTTAGATGCTGAAAAAGCATTTGACAAAGTCCAACACCCATTTATGTTTAAAGTCTTGGAGAGATCAGGGATACAAGGCACATACCTAAAGATAGTAAAGGCAATATACAGCAAGCCTATAGCCAACATCAAACTCAATGGAGAGAAACTTAAAGCAATCCCACTGAAATCAGGGACAAGACAAGGCTGCCCACTCTCTCCATATCTCTTTAACATTGTACTTGAAGTCCTAGCCAGAGCAATAAGACAACTAAAGGAGATCAAGGGGATACAAATCGGAAAGGAAGAGGTCAAAGTGTCACTATTTGCAGATGATATGATAGTATACATGAGCGAACCCAAAGATTCAACCAGAGAACTTCTTCAGCTGATAAACACCTTCAGCAAAGTGGCAGGATACAAAATCAACTCAAAAAAATCAGAAGCCCTCTTGTATACCAAAGACAAAAAGGCCGAGAAAGAAATTAGGGAAACAACACCCTTCACAATAGCCACTAATAACATAAAGTACCTTGGTGTGACTCTAACCAAGCAAGTGAAAGACCTGTTTGAGAAAAACTTCAAGTCTTTGAAGAAAGAAATTGAAGAAGATCTCAGAAGATGGAAAGATCTCCCGTGCTCATGGATTGGTAGGATTAACATTGTGAAAATGGCCATCCTGCCAAAAGCAATTTACAGATTCAATGCAATTCCCATCAAAATACCAACTCAATTCTTTACAGACCTTGAAAAAAAGATTCTCAGCTTCATATGGAGAAACAAAAAACCCAGAATCTCCAAAACAATCCTGTACAACAACAGATCATCTGGAGGTATCTCCATTCCCGATCTCAAGCTGTACTACAGGGCAACAGTAATGAAAACTGCATGGTATTGGCATAGAAACAGAAAGGAGGATCAATGGAATCGCATAGAAGACCCAGAAATAAACCCACACACCTATGAATACTCAATATTTGACAAAGAAGCCAAATCCATTCAATGGAAAAAAGACAGCATCTTCAACAAATGGTGCTGGACCAACTGGATGTCTACATGCAGAAAAATGAAAATAGACCCATATTTATCACCCTGCACAAAACTAAAGTCCAAGTGGATCAAGGACCTCAACATAAAACCAGATACTCTAAATCAGCTGGAAAAAAAAGTGGGAAACAGCCTAGAACTCATTGGCACAGGAGACAACTTCCTGAACAGAACACCAACAGCACAGGCTCTAAGAGCAACAATCAATAAATGGGACCTCATGAAACTGAAAAGCTTCTGTAAAGCAAAAGACACTGTCATCAAAACAAATAGACAGCCTACAGTTTGGGAAAGAATCTTCACCAACCCTTTATCTGACAGAGGGCTAATATCAAGTATATATAAAGAACTAAAGAAGCAGAAAAGCAACAAACCAAGTAATCCACTTAAAAAATGGGGAACAGAGCTAAACAGAGAATTCTCGAAAGAGGAACATCGAATGGCAGAGAAACACTTAAAGAAATGCTCAACCTCATTAGCCATTAGGGAAATGCAAATCAAAACGACCCTGAGATTTCACCTTACACCCATCAGAATGGCCAAGATGAAAAACTCATGTGATAGCACATGCTGGAGAGGTTGTGGAGAAAAGGGAACCCTCCTCCATTGCTGGTGGGAATGTAAACTGGTTCAACCACTCTGGAAGTCAATCTGGCGCTTTCTCAGACAACTAGGAGTAGTGCTACCTCAAGACCCAGCTATACCACTCCTAGGTATATACCCAAAATTTGCTCAAGTACACAACAAGGACATTTGTTCAACCATGTTCGTAGCAGCTTTATTTGTAATAGCCAGAACTTGGAAACAACCCAGATGTCCATCAACGGAGGAATGGATACAGAAATTGTGGTATTTTTACACAATGGAATACTACTCAGCAATCAAAAAGGAGGAAATCATGAAATTTGCAGGCAAGTGGTGGGATCTAGAAAAGATCATTCTGAGTGAAGTATCCCAGAAGGAGAAAGACAAACTTGGTATATACTCGCTTATATAGACCTACAAGACATGATAAACATAATGAAATCTACACACCTAAAGAAGATAATCAAGAAAGTGGACACAGGCGAAGGTGATTAATCTTCATTTAGAAAGACAAATGGGATGTGCCTTGAACTTATGACAGGAGTCTACCAAAAAAGGCATCTGAAAGACTCTACCTAGCAGTGTTTCAAAGCAGACACTAAGACTCATAACCAAACCCTCGGCAGAGTGCAGGGAATCATATGAAAGAACGGAAGTTAGTATGATATGGAAAGGATAGGAGCTCTACAAGGACCAAATATATCTGGGCACAGGGTCTTTTCTGAGACTGACACTCAACCAAGGACCATCTATGGATATAACCTAGAACTTCTGCTCGGATGTGGCCTGTGGTAGCTCAGTAACCAAGTAGTTTTCCAAAGTAAGGGGAACACGGACTATTTCTAACAGGATCTCAAGGGCAGGCTGTTTGACACCTCCCCCCAGGGGAGGAGCAGTCTGTTAGGCCACAGAGGAGGACTTTGCAGCCAGCCCTGAAGATACCTGATAAAACAGGGACAGATGAAAGGGGAGGAGGTCCTCCCCTATCAGGAGACTTGGAAAGGGGCAGGGAGGAGACCAGGGAGGGAGTGTGGGGTTGGGGAGGGAATGAGGGAGTGGGATACAGCTGGGACACAGAGTTAACAAAATGTAACTAAAAATAAAAAATAAAAAAAAAAACAAATCTCCAGCATCCTTGTATTAATAAAAACCTGGACATGGATATGCACCTATAACTTTATCATTGTGAGACACACAGACAGCAGGATTGCTCAAGCTTTCTTCCCTATAACCTAGCCTCAAGTTCAGAGAGAGACTGTGGACCATAGGAATAATATGGGGAACAAAGAAATGGGACACCTGACATTATCTCGTGAAATCTGCACATACACAAAGACACACACACACACACATCTGTACACACATGCATGCCTACACTATACATACATATGCCATGTAATCATATACCACATATCTTCAAATCCAACTCCTTTAATATTTATAGTTTAACCAGGCGTCTATGTAATGTTTTATGAACTTACTTTACAAATCTATGTTATTTAATTAAAATACCTGGATTGTGAAGGGCAGAATTTAACCTAGAATATATTTGTCAAGAGGATAACCCATCTTGATATAATGCTGCTATTCATAAAAAACAAACAAACAGACACAAAGATGAAAACATGCATGAAACACACTCTGACACTAATAAGGAACTAACCCATACAGTTCAATAAATAAATGCATGTACATGATTTATATAATATATAGGAATATATAAGTATTCATATATATATATATAAATTAATTAGACACAAATATGTTTATAGAAGAGGACTCCATCCATTTGCAATAGTATAAAAATGTCTGGAGAAAACGAAGACTGCTAAAATTGAAGTTCATCGTACTAATTACAAGAATAACAGTATCTCCAAAGTTCTAAACTCATGAGTGAATTAATAGAATTAGTGCATATGTGATGAATATAAAACCGCCACTTCAGCACAGTGTGCTATTTGTGCATGTATTACACGTGTGTGTATCTGCGCATGAACAAGTAAGAAAGGACAACCAGAGATGCAAAAGTGAGGATGGCTGATGAAGTTTCTTCAAGAGCTTAAACTCTACACTATGAAATAAATCAGAAAGCTTAAGAAGTTTCCATGCGGTCATGGAAAAAATTAAAAGCATGAGTAACAGCTGTAAGGAATCCACGAGGGAGGGAGGGTAGAGTTGGGAGGGGACGAGGGAGGGAGCTACAGCTGGGATACAAAGTGAATAAATTGTAATCAATAAAAAAATACATAGGCACAAGGGGGAGGGGGGCAAGATGTCGGCACCAGGAGAACACTGTGTCGGAGGAGCAGGACAACATTTTCCGTACAGAGACCAAGAGACTGAACTCGGGGCCCTAAAACAACAGTGATAGTTTTTCCCAGGTGAGAGGAAATGCCCACAGCATGGGAATCAGTTGGGTCCACGCTCAGGCCACCCAGCCAGAACCCGGAAGAGATCCTGGGTCACACAGGCACTAGGTCGCTGGACCAGAGCCACACGCCTGCGTGCCCTGATCACCTTCCCAGGCTGAATGGTGAGCACAAAAAACACCAGAGACTGGGAGTCCCAGTTGAGAGAAAACCCCACAGGGAAGGAAAGTAGAAGGACTGGCCATGGGTCATCCAGTCTTTACCTGGAAAAAGTCTCACTGACCAGCAGGTACACACCACCATCACTGAACTGGGTTTCAGGTGCCAACACAGACAGAGGCTGCGCGCCAGCTCTCTAGCACAGACAGAGCTGTGCACTCTAGTGCAACAGAGTCTGGGAGTTCCTGTTGGGAGAGGCCCCCACAGGGAAGGAAGGAAACAGTGCTGACTTGGGCCACCCAGGCTTTGCCTGAGGAAAGTCTCTCACAGACCAGCGGGTACGAGCCACCATCACTGATCTGGCCCCAAGCCGGAAGCACAGAGAGTAGTTGGGCACCCAGCTCCTGCAGACTAGCAGGCAGACGTGCATGCTGCCAGCCCGGAGATCTGTTTTGTACTAACTATTCCTCCCAGACAGAACTGTGCATCCCAGGACACCACAGACTTGGAGTCACTGTCTGGAGAAATCCTCACAGGGAACTAAACAAAGGGGACACACTTAGACCACCCAGTATATCCCCAGAAAAGGTCCTGCAGACTGGCACAAACCAGGGAACTGCTGTGCCCCAAATAGCCTGCTGTTACCAGGAGAGCAGTACTCACCCACCACAGATTACTGCTTGGGTACTGGGGCACAGAGCCACAACCTCAGACCTACAAAAGCCCGGAATCCCAGAGATCAACCCCCAGATACTGGTCCAAGGGGCAACCAGTTATCCCTAACCAAAAGCAACCAAACCACGGGACACACAGGTTACAGCAGCAGATCACTAAATTCACAGCAAGAAACTGGGCAGCTGTCTTTAGAACTTCTCCTGGTGAGAGGAGAGCCCTCTCGACTAATAAGGACCACAGTTACCATTCAGGTCTCTACGCCTGAGGTGAGCAGCTGCAACTCCTGAAAAACACCAGCCTTCCAGTGACGATACCCAAAAAGCTGAGAAGGCTTCCTTCAGGAAAAACCATCTTCCTGCCAAAGGAATTCTCTCCACCACAGGATTCCAGGAACCACCAGAAACCAACACCAAACACCTAAGATAACCCAATGGGTAGAGGCCAGCATAAAAGTTCAACCAACAAAAGCCAGAGCAATATGGCATCTCCAGAACCCAGTTATCCAGGGGCAAGTAGCCCTAGACACCCCAACATAAGTGAAATGCAAGAAGAGGACCTAATATCTATGATCATGAAGAGGATAACAGAGAAAACAAATAAAATGCGTAAAGAAATAGAGGAAGATAAAAACAAAGAGTTTATGGCCATTCGAAAAGAAATAGAGGAAATTGCAGCCAAACAGTTTGTGGCCTATAGAGAGGAAATAATACACTGAATGAAACAAAAGAAAAAGAGGATTGTTCAAACAAACAGCTGAAGGAACTGATGGAAAAACAGGAAAATACAGTCAGACAGGTGAAGGAAATCAACAAAATGGCTCAAGACCTGAAGATAGAATTGGAAAACTTAAAGAAAACACAAATGGAGGAAATTGTGGAGAGAAAGAACTTAGGGAAGAAAGCAGGAACTACAGCGGTTAGCATAACCAACAGGCTACAAGAAATGGAAGAAAGAATTTTAGGTGTGGAAGATACAATGGAAAAAATCGATGTATCTGTCAAAGAAAATGTTAAATCAAAAGACTTCCTGACACAGACCGTCCAAGAAATTCAAGACAACATAAAAAGACAAAATCTAAAAATAATAGGAATAGAGGAAAAAAAGATTCCCTCCTCCAAGGCCCAGAAAATATTTTCAACAAAATCATTGAAGAAAATTTTCCAAAATTAAAGGAGAGGCCAATGAGAATACAAGAGGCCTACAGAACACACAATAAATTAGACCAGAAAAGAAAATCCTCCCGCCACATAATAATCAAAACCGTAAGTATACAGAACAAAGAAAAAAATACTAAAAGCTGCAAGAGAAAAAGGCCAAGTAACATATAATGGCAAAGCCATTAGAATCACACCTGACTTCTCAACAAAGACTATGAAAGCCAGAAGGGCCTGGACAGATATCATGCAGACCCTAAGAGAACACAGATGTCAGCTCAGACTACTATACCCAGCAAAACTCTCATTCCTCTAGACAGAGAAAACAAGATATTCAATGAAAAAAACAAATTTCAAAATTACCTACAAACAAATCCAGCATTACAGAAGACACTGGAAGGGAAAATACAACCCAAGAAAACTAGCTACATTCAAGAAAACACAGGAAATAAATAACCTCACTACAGTAAAACAAAAAGCAACCAAGCACATAACCTTATGACCACAGTCAACATCAAATTCAAAGGATCTAACAGTCACTGGTCATTAATCTCTCTCAACATCAATGGACTTAATTCTCCAATAAAAAGACACAGACTAACAGAATGGATGAGTAAACAAAACCCAACAATCTGTTGCATACAAGAAAAACACCTAAGGCACAAAGATTACCTGAGGGTAAAGGGATGGAAGACAGCTTTCCAAGCAAATGGATGCAAGAAGTAAGCAGGAGTAGCCATTCTAATATCTGATAAAATAGACTTTCAACCAAAATTAATCAAAAGAGATGGGGAAGGACACTTCATACTCATCAAGGGAAAACCCCAACAAGAACACATCACAATCCTGAACATCTATGCCCCAAATACAAGAGCACCCACATTTGTGAAAGAAACATTGATAAAACTTAAACGACACTTAAATCCTCACACACTAATAGTGGGAGACTTCAACACCCCACTCTCAACAAAGGACAGGTTAACTAAACAGAAATTAAACAAAGAAACAATATCTCTAACAGAGGTCATGAATCAAATGGACCTAAAAGACATCTACAGAACCTTACACCCAAACACAAAAGAATTTACCTTCTTCTCAGCACCTCATGGAACCTTCTCAAAATAGACCATATAGTTGGTCACAAAGCGAACCTCAACAGATACAAGAAGATTGAAATAATCCCTTGTATCCTGTCTGATCACCATGGAATAAAACTGGACCTCAACAAAAACAGAAATAACAAAAAGCCCTCCTGTATACAAAAGTCAAAAGGGCTGAGATAGAAATTAGGGAAACAACACCCTTCACAATAGCCACAAATGACATAAAGTACCTTGGTGTAACCCTAACCAAGCAAGTCAAAGACTTGTATGAAATATATTTCAAGTCTCTGAAGAAAGAATTAGAAGAAGATATCAGAAGATGGAAAGATCTCCTATGCTCATGGCTTGGCAGGATTAACATAGTAAAAATGGCCATCTTACAAAAGCAATCTACAGATTCAATGCAATTCCTATCAAATTACCAACACAATACTTTACAGACCTGGAAAGAAAAATTCTCAACTTCATATGGAATAACAAGAAAACCAGAATTGCTAAAAAAAAAAATCCTCTGCAATAAAAGTTCTTCTGGAGGTATCTCCATCCCTGATCTCAAGCTGTACTATAGAACAACAGTAATCAAAACTGCATGGTACTGGCATAGAAACAGACAATGGAACCGAATAGAAAACCCAGAAATAAACCCACACACTTATGGACACCTGATCTTTGACAAAGATGCCAAAACCATACAATAGAGAAAGGATAGCATCTTCAACAAATGGTGCTGGTCTAACTGGATGTCTACATGTAGAAAAATGAAAATAGATCCATACTTATCACCCTGCACAAAACTAAAGTCCAAGTGGATCAAGGACCTCAACATAAAACCAGACAAATTAAATCGGTTTGAAAAAAAAGTGGGGAATAACCTTGAACTCATTGGCACAGGAGACAAGTTCCTGAACAGAACACCAACAGCACAGGCTCTAAGAGCAACAATCAATAAATGGGACCTCATGAAACTGAAAAGCTTCTGTAAAGCAAAGGACACCATCATCGAAACAAAACGACTGCCTACAGATTGGGAAAAAATCTTTACTAACCCTCTATCTGACCGAGGACTAATATCTAGTATATATAAAGAACTAAAGAAGCTGAAAAACAGCAAACCAAGCAATCCAATTAAAAAATGGGAAACAGAGCTAAACAGAGAATTCTCTGTAGAGGAATAACGAATGGCAGAGAAACACTTAAAGAAATGCTCAACCTCTTTAGCCATTTGGGAAATGCAAATCAAAATGACCCTCAGATTTCACCTTACACCCATCAGAATGGCCAAGATTAAAAACTCCAGTGACAACACATGCTGGAGAGGTTGTGAAGAAAGGGGAACCCTCCTCCACTGCTGGTGGGAATATAAACTTGTACAACCACTCTGGAAAGTAATCTGGCACTTTCTCAGACAACTAGGAATAGTGCTTCCTCAAGATCCAGCCATACCGTTCCTAGGCATATATCCAAAAGAGGCTCAAGTACACAATAAGGACATTTGATCAATCATGTTTGTAGCAGCTTTATTTGTAATAGCCAGAAGCTGGAAACAGCCCAGATGCTCCTCAACTGAAGAATGGATGCAGAAATTGTGGTACATCTACACAATGGAGTATTACTCTGTCATGAAAAATAAGGGAATCATGAAATTTGCAGGTTAATGGTGGGACCTAGAAAGGATCATCCTGAGTGTGCTGTTCCAGAAGCAGAAAGACACACATGGTATATACTTACTCATATAGACATATAACATAAGATAAACCTACTAAAAACTGTACATTTAAAGAAACTAAGCAAGAGAGAGGACCCTGACTAAAATGTTCAATCCTCATCCTGAAAGGCAAAAAGGCTGGACATCAGAGGAAGAAGAAATCAGGAAACAACCTAGGAACCTGCCACAGAGGGCCTCTGAAAGCCTTTGCCCTGTAGACTATCAAAGCAGACGCTGAGACTTATGGCCAATTGTTGGGCAGAGTACATGGAATCTTACGTAAGAAGTGGAAAATAGTAAGAGCTGGAGAGGATGGGAACCACACAAGGAGAGCAACAGAACCAGAAAATTTGAACACAGGGAACTTCCCAGAGACTCATACTCCAACCAAGGACTATTCGTGGAGATAACCTAGAACCCCTGCACAGATATAGCACATGACTGTTCAGTGTCCAAGTGGGTTACATAGTAAAGGGAAGAGGGACTGCCTCTGACATAATCTGATTGGCTGCTCTTTGATCACCTCCCCCTGAGGGGGGAGCAGCCTTACCAGGCCACAGAAAATGACAATGCAGCCATTCCTGATGTGATCTGATAGACTAAGATCAGAAGGAAGGAGAAAAGGACCTCCCCTATCAGTGGACTTGGGGAGGGGCACACGTGAAGAAGAGGGAGGGTGGAATCGGGAGGGGCTTATGGGGGGGATACAAAGTGAATAAAGTGTAATTAATAATAAAAATAAATATATATATATATAAATTAAAATGAACAGCTCCTACTCTAAAAAAAAAAAAAAAAAAAAAAAAAAAAGCTTTCCTAACATACCTGCCTCTAATTTTCTTATGTCTGATCTGAGAACTTTAATATGTTGTTTAAAATCAATATGCTTAAGGAAAAAGAAGACAAAATTCTGAGCAGAAGACACTGTCCAGTGCTAAACAGTAACTTATAAAATATTCTTCTTCTTATTTATCTATGTGGACAAAGTCAGGTAGGTTACCTCTTCTCTGAACTTTATTCTTCTAGATTAAAAAGGAGTTACTGAACCAAAATTATCTTAAGCTCTTTACTGTCTTTTAGGCATAATTACCATGACAATTCCCTGAATCAAAATGAGCCCCCCTGACTTTAGGGAAAAATGCTTCACAACATTTTTTCATTCATTTCCCACTTTTTGTTCTTTTTTTTTCTTTCAGAAATAATTATTCCTTTAACACATTAGACCCTTTAAAAAACACTAAGGGTCTCTCTCCTTATCTAACAAAGTGGTGTTTTTCACAACTGTCACTTGTGACCAACAATGACTTTCAGGAATGTTAGGAATTGTTCCAGCAACACTATGCAAGAGACTCCAGTTGGCAGCATTTAGGCTACCCTTCCAGGTCACACTATTGTGTTCAGAAACCTGGAGCATCCTCAAAGTCTGTCCTCTGTCTTCATCCCTTTCTGATCCACAAGCCATCCTCATTTTCACCCTTTTCCTTTCCACCTCTGATCCCCTCACACAGAAATACCTAAACTGAGCCTCGGAAAGATCTGTTTTGATAAATGGAGGAAGCAGCATTTCTTTAGCAACCCATAAAATGAATGTGGTAAAAACTACAGTTTCCTGTATTACAGGGAAGTTTGCTAAAGAGTTCATGGAGAAAGGACTATTCTTTAGTTGGCAGAGAGGCAGGCTCACTAGCTTCCATCCTATTATTTACTAGTCAAAGATATATTTTAAAAACAAAAAAGCAGAGACTAAAGATGAACAAACACAAATTCCTCTCTCTCTCTCTCTCTCTCTCTCTCTCTATATATATATATATATATATATATATATATATATATATATATATATATATATATATATATAT
>NW_026591597.1:3800635-3856574 GCF_907164565.1 Psammomys obesus | reverse complement strand
TATATATATATATATATATATATATATATATATATATATATATATGCTAGCCTTGTGTTTTTTCTCATTCCTTTGACCACAGGTATCTAAACACAAGACCCAAGGATTTCAGATTCTCCTAGGAAACATATGTGTAATCAAATATATCACCTTTCCATATTGACCAATACAGAAAAAACTTAAAAATGATCAGGAACTTATTTTTATAAGTTGGATAAGATATCCAAGGGAGATGAGTAAAGGAGGAAATGTGATACAGCAAGCATGTTTTATGTCTGATGTAAGGAATAAGTGGGATACTCAAGCACAGAAGAAAGCATATACATGTGAAGGAATTCTAACAAAACTTGTTAGAAGCTTGTTCTATTTTGTTCTGTTGTTAGACAGGATCTCATGTGCTCAAGATGGCCTCAGAGTCTTGCTGTAGCACAGTCTGTTCATGAACCCCCAAAGATACCCCAAGTGCTGGGATCACAAGCATATACTATCGTGCACAGCTAAACAAAATATTGGTTATGATATCAGAATTACATACATGTTTTTAATGGATTTTCTCTACAGTTTTCTCTATTTTCCAAATCTATGTAGCTTGTGATCTTAGTTTTATAGTTAAGAAAGAGGATATTCTTAGATAGATATGCCATCTTAGAGACATGATCTTTCTGCGTTACCCTACACATACAACAAAATGTGTGGACTACATGGGAATGGCCTTTAAATGTGTGAATCTCTCAGAGAGAAACAAAATCCCACAATCAGCTTGTCGTCAGCCTCTATTGCACACAGAGCTGAGGTCCAAGATCCTGTGAGTGTAGCTCGGCTTAGGCTTCTCCCCAAGGGGGAATTCAGGATTATGCTTCTCCTGAAAAGCATAGGGCAAGGTGGTCCTGGTTCCTTAGACTGTTTTTCACCTTTAAATGCATGGAGCAGTCTAAGAACATGGTTTCTTTCTGAAGGAGGTTTTCTGGTGAAGGTTATACTGTGATTTCCATTAAATCACAAACATGGCTGTTAAGCCTCCTATAGAGTGAAATCAATGCAATCATAAATGCATATGGTTCACTGGAAAATATAAAGTGGCTTTCCCACCCCAAGAGGAATGGATTAAGTATGCAAAAGGTTTTGCTCAGGCCCTCTGTGCAGGACGAAGTCTCTTTGAAAGGAAGATTCTGACTGCACAGCTTCTCATTGCACCTGCCAACTCTTCCCCCTTTCCCCAAAACACAAACTCCCTCTCCACATTGAAGAATGAGTAATGCCTTTAAAGTGCCCAGAATATGTTCGTAATAATTGATACTTCAGCCTCTGGTGCCAGGGCTGCATGGATGGAATTCTTTATTTTGAAAGCTGGTGAATGTGTTTTTCTCCCTCTGGTATCATGCCCAGATGAAGCATGCCCACAATCAGTGTTGGCCCATTGCAACCTGAAAACAGAGAATTTGCATCCCTCCAACTGCAGGAGTGCCAGTGGCTTACATAATGGGTCTAACATATCAAAGTTTTCTTTGGGGGTGGGGGATAAAGATATGATACAGCACACACCTGGGAAACATTTTTTTTAATAGCAGGTCTACATCAACAATGATAGGTTGACATTTACTTTGAACTCTGTAGTCTAGCATACTTACATTAATCTTCCTTTGAAATTCTGGTTGTTCTCTTTTAATTTAATTTTACTTTATTAAAAACAATATTTTTTTTCAAATTTTTTGAAACGTTTTTACAGAAGAAATTCCTATCCAGTGTATGTTATCTCAGAATTTATTTTTAATAAATTGCTGTCTACTTTGAAAAATTAATTATAAAATAATGCATTTTGTTTTAAATAGCTTCACTGTGCTTGAGATTACCACCTCAATGATGAAAGTGAATAGAAAGTTGCAAAGGTTTAAAAATATTCTTCACAATAGGAAACCTGTCACATGACAAAGCCAAGCTCTTCCTTTTGAATACTCAGGGTATTTGATAGAAATCCTGAGTCTATTTTTACTAATATCTGACTGAATCATCTTATTGTAAGAATTAATGTTATTAATTAGAAAATTTTATGCAACAATTTAAGCTTTTCTTGGTATAAATGACAATAAGTATAATTTTAACATTTAAGAACTTAAATACTTTATAAAAACTATACTAATGAATTATTATGCATTATCAATTCCTATGTTTCCTTTTCTTCTACTTGAGCTTTCTCATATTATCTACTTGTTTCTACCTCCATTCTCTCATGTTACAACATTTTCACCAGATTAAAGAAATAGTAGTTTGTACAGATTTGCTTTAAATATTAGGGGTTAAAAAATAAAAGGGGGGCTGAGAATGCAGTTCAGGTGGCAGAGTACTTATTACTAGGGTTAAAAATTAAAAGGGGGGGATGAGAATGCAGTTTAGCTGGCAGAGTACTTACCTATCAGGAAGGAAGTCCTCACTTTGAGCCCTAGTGCTCTATAAAATCAGGCATACTGTCATATGCCTGAAATCCTTGCACTGAGGAGATAGAGGCAAGAGAAACAGAGGATCAAGGTCATTCTTTCCATAGAATCTGAAGCCAGCTTAAACTTCATGAGACTATTTTAAAATAGAAAGAAAGAGAGAGGGGAGGGAAAGACAGAGGGAGGAAAAGAAGGAGATGGGGAAGGATAGATGGTGGGAGGAAAGGATAGAGGGAGAAGGAGGTGGAAAAAAGAAGAAAAAGGAGTGAAAATGAATACTCAAATATGCATTGTCTTTATAGGAGAATCTAAAGGGGCAGTGTATTCAGACAGTACCCAGTAGAAGTAAAACCACTAGGAAAAAGGAATGGTTTGTAGAGCAATGTTTATCCAGCAACATAGCTTCTCCAACAAGGGATCACATCCAAAGACCTTGTATGATCCAGCTGGAATGCAGACATGCTACACACCTTTAATTCCTTTGGCTGGAATAAAAACATGCCCTTAGTAGACACATTTATCCCAAATGATGACATCTAATTAACGATCAGACAAAGTGATGAATCAGGGAAAGATTTGACAGAATGAGTCAAAGATAGGATATGCCCAACTCTTTGGAGGACAGACAGTAAAGAAAGGCTACTTAAGAATAGTTCAGGGAGAGAAAGGAGAGCTTAGTTCAGGGCATTTCAGTTGAACGCAGTTGAGTTCATGCAATTCTTTCTGTTCAGTTCAATTCAGTTTGTGTAGTCAGTACAGTTCAGTTCATGGAGTTTTCCAAGTACAGCAATTCAGTGAGAAGCTAAGAGAAAGCAGTTTGAATCAGTCAGCTTAGAGAGAAGTTTTGAGCCAGAATAACTGGATTGAACCAGCTAGCCAGAGTTCAGTAAGACTAGAGAAGGTGATCTTATTCAGCAGGAAGTCTCAGAGGGTGAAACATTCTAGGCCTAGCAAATGGAGCCTGAAAGCTGAAGCCTTCAAGGACCATGCTTGCAGAAGATTGTTTGAAAGAAAAAAGCTTCCAGGCCAGGCCTAGGGAAAGACACTGGACTCAGACAAACCCATGTATTCAAACAGCTTCTATATTCATCCACTTATTAGAGGAAATTGAAACAACATTTACAGTGGTTTATCTTGAAAACTATTGGAATCATTCTCTTACTGCTTGCAGTACTGGGAATTCTGGGAAGCAGAATAATCAGTCAGAGTGACTTGTGAGCAAGTCTGTGGGAGTATTTCTTTGATTTCTCACTGATGTGGGTATAAGGGTCTGAGAATCAGGAAGGAAGACACCAGACTCCAATTGTGTGTAAAAGCAAAGAGCGTTTATTGTGCAGAAACAACCAGCATGCGGGGATCGAACATTCATACAAAATGGAGACCATGAAGTGAACTTATAAGGCTCTTTTGAAGGGGAATTTCAACTGTGGCTGTGTGACTTTGACTTCAGTGGAGATTGGCCAGAGCCCATGTAGGGATGTGTTTGTATAATTTTGTATGGTCTTCAGTTTGGAGAGAGAGGGGATTGCCTTATGGGGACTTTTCTTGTTTGACTGACTTCGTTTCTGGCTAGATATTGGGCAGTCACTGTTTGGTTGCCTATTTCCTGTTGTCTCCAAGCAGGAACAGCGGAAAAGGTGGCAAAAATTTTAGCCCAGCTTGGAGACCAGTCTCGAAAAGAAGGTAGTCAAGTCCTCTCATCCAGGGGGACAGCTCACTGAGAACAGTGCTATTCCTATGCAGGTAGACATGAAGTATATAACAAAGGTATCTGTAAATGAGCTCAGAAGCATGTCAATTAACAGCCATCCTCTGTGTCAATGTTATAATCCCTTCTTCCAGGTTCCTGCTTTGAGTTCTTGCCTTGGTTTCTCTCCAGGGTGGAATTTAAACTATAAGCCAAATAAACGCTTTCCTCTCTATGTTGCTTTTGGTCAAAATGAACAAAGAAAGTTAAAGTCCAACCAGCTAAATGGGCTAAACACAAAAATCAAAACCACTATTAACTTATTTAATCCTTACTATAATATGTGGTTAGGGTGTCCTGTTATTATGCCTATATAATAGGTAAGATAACTGAGGTTAAATTGGAAAATATGGTTTAAGCACATTAACAATTAATTAGTTCAGTTGATATTGACTATAGTAAGCTTAATTTGATGAGAAGTCTAACATTAACATTATATTTTTTTCTCAAACTACAACAAAACAAAAAAAACATACCTTTCAGTGGATTATGAATTAAAGATTGATGTAATTCTAGTTCATGCTAATGTCACATGGGATATTAGCTCAACTGAAGAAGAGTAGCTCAACTGCAATTCTCTGCGTTTCTTTTCATTCTGAAACATGGGCCCAAAGAGTATCTCCTAGCTTATCTTTTATAGCCTATCTTTGTATAGAAATGGCATCACCATGTTTTACAGCACTTGACTGTATTATCCAAAACTTATGACCAAAATAGGCACCAGGATGGTAGAAAACTTTTATGGATTAGACACAAAGGAGTGTTCTTCCAGGATGAGTTTACAGGACACAGTATATTTTGAACAAATAATCTAGTACAAATGAGAATATGAAAGGAATTCCTAACCTAATCTAGGAGTCAAGGAAAGCTTGGAGAGGCTCCAACTCAGTATTCTCAGGAAGGAAATGTTGTTGACAGAAACACTGTGGTCCACAGAGAGGCCCCCAGGTTACAACAATAGCAGGATCAAACTTTGTGAATACATGCAAATGAGCATGGATTTCTTAGAGAAGGGAAATAAAGGCAAGGGAGAGAAGAATGCTTTGAGTTGGAGCCGCAGAAGTGAGCTGGTGTGAGATTGTACCGGCTTTGGAGGGCCCTTTAAGGATTTGGGAGTTTTCCCAGTTAGGGAGTCACTGAATTAACTTTAGCATAGCAATGATGTAATCATTCTTTAGTAATTATGGCTGTGTTACAGAAACATCAATCAGGTGAGCTTCAGCAACTTAGAGAGTGTTCTTCATCCCCCACATTCTCTTAATAGTAGTCTTAACTGTTTAAGCAATGAAAAAGTAACTAAATTCTCATTTAGCTACTGTAATAGAGTTCCCCATTAGATCCTCCCAAGTACTGTGAGCATAGTCAGTAGTTCCCTCTCCCTCCGGGGAGCTGCTTCAGCCTTGTCATTTATTGTAATGCAGATTCTTGGGAGTAACAGGAAACTTCTTTTATCCTTTCATCCCCCTGATTCAGTGATGAAAGTCAATGCTGATTGGGCAAGTCTTACAGGAAGCTCTTAGGCATAAGGGGTGGAGCTCAGTGGGGAATGGTAGCCATTTGTTATAGGAATAGGTAGAAAATTACCTCTGAAGAGCACATTCAATTTGAAAAAGGTGTAGTACGTGCTTCAGATGTTATCAGCAGAACCAGTGTCTCCATCCTGTTGTCATAGTAACCATCATTATACTCTAATATGAACTTGGGTCTGCACTGGACATTCAGGGGAGAACTAAGTAATCCCCCAAAGAATACACAGTTTATTCTTGTCTTGCTTTTTGCTACTAGTAGCCAACTGACTCTGACTGTTGTCATCAACTGCCAGCTATTGTTGGTCAGTTAGCAGAAACCAAGCAAAAGTGAAGGCACCCGCCCCCCGGTATGCTTTCATTGGTTAAATATCTGAGAAACTCTCAGTTTAGCTTCTGTGAAAAGCACAGTGCATTTGGTAGAGGTATAACAGTTTCCAAAACCCAAAAACAACAAAACTTCAAGGCCACCTATGTTAAATGATCAGAAGTGTTCCAACACAGCTGTAGAGCACATGAAAAGTGGGAACGTTTGATCTGTAGAGTTGTCTCATGCCACTGTGGGGTTAGAACAAGGCCTGGGAGAATTCACAAAGGACTTTATGAAGCAGGTATGTAAAGCACGGAATAGTATCACATTCAGCATAGAATGCTGCTAATGACATTAAAGTTAAAACTGGTTCTTTAATTAGCACCAAGAATTAAAAGATCATTAACTTTGAGATACTGACATCTTTAGGCAGTTAGGAATCAGCTAATTAAATTTTACTTTCTCATACCTTACCACAGTATTGATCATTGGGTATGAGATTTCAAGGAAAAACTGGATCTCTTTCTTTGCACTATGACCTTAAATGTTTTCATTAAAAGTCACATAAATTTGTATCAATTACAATTTGCTGTTACTCTCTTATCAAGTGTCATTTGTCTTGTTTATTTTCTAAAAAGTAACTATTAGACAGCTATTCCATTCAAATACTATATCAGATTGTAGAGAAATAGGAGTAAGCCAAGAAAACAGTTATCCCCTAGATGCTATATTGTGTTCAGACTGGGGGAGATTACACAAGAAAGAAAATACCCTACACAATTCAAAAGTATGCCATCCTTGTGGAAAATCATGCAACCTTTAGTGAATGTGTAGAACAAAGAACACAGCAATCATGTGTATAGTTAGTAGACCACAGGTCTGAGAACAAGGGCACAAGTCTCAAAGAACAGCTGAATGAAGACCAGTGACACAGAGACTCTCTTTGGTAAGAGGAATGAAAGATCAGACCAACAATGTGAAGGAGAAAGAACCTCAAAAATGACAAGAAGATGGATTAATGCAGATGAGGACATACGGCTGCTGCAGGTTAATAATGTATTCATTCTTGTTTAAAAAAGTACTGTAGATATGGACATCAGATGTAATCTGGATAGGTGATACATGCTGTTCATGATGTATTGTTCTTAGACTCCCATTTTCACCACGTGGTTATTATTCTTACCTTCCTTGTATCGCTCACTATGTTTAAATACAGTTTATGATCCATTTACGTAATTTCGGGGACTCAATTTTCATTTTTGATGTGTGGGGGACATGAAGGGAGGCTGTCACTTCCCTTCAAGTAAAAATGAGCCAAAATATGTGATAAATGTCACTAACAGGAAAAATAAAGAGGGTGGAGGCTATTAATAGGTTAAATGATATCAACGAGATCAGGCACGTTCAAGTGGTATGGCTATAGAATTGAAGATTGCACAAAATCATTCAGGAAGCAAAGGAGAATTAACATAAAAGGTGAACAATTACAGATAGAAATATCTCTATGGTTTCCTCGCTTCCTGAGTGTTGAGATGTGATTTGTATTTCTGTAGTACCAATGCTTCTGTAGAAAACTATGCAGTTTTAATCTTGAAATTGTAGTTCCTGTTCTTTACAAAAAGAAAATTATACAAATTGTAGACAAGATGACATAGGTTTTCATGATTTCGTATCTCTAGTCTAAGGTTCCTCAAGTTCACTTATTCACTGGACTAGAAATTGCTAGGTTCTGGGCATACAAAGGGCAAAGACTCTCAGGGTGCAGTGTGTCTTGACACTGTACCTACTGAGACAAGCTTATGCAGGACACTATGATTATGGCATTCTGTTGCTTTTAAGAAAATCTCAATGGTTTGATTTTACCAATGAAGATTCTGGAGCCAAATGGAGGAGTAAAAGCCTGCTAATTCAGAGAGGCAGAGAAAGCACCCAGCTGACCTTCCTCCTTAGCCGTCTAGTTTCTTCACTTTATCTTCATTATCTCCATTTTGTGACATTCTTCTAACCTTCCATTTCATTCCCTAAAGTCCCCTAAACTACTTAATATCATCAATTCTCAAGACAGCAGTCCATATCTGATCTGCTACAGTCTAATCTTTACCAACATTGTCTTATTTACTCTTTAGTTTCTTATGTTTCTTTCTATAACCAATGTAACCAACATAAGTCAAAAAACATGCCTATCACATTTAGCCCACATTTGTCTGGATATCTGGGAAGTAGGTGACGTTGACATCACTGTATTCTAAGCTTCTGAAAAGCAGATTCTTGTTTCACAGCTGTGGTTAGTTAGAAAAAAAATATTATTCTCAGTGTCTCCTAGCATCTTTCCTCTGAACAATTATAAAAACATATATTGTTCTTAGACTGCCATTTTCACCAAATATAATTCTCACCTTTTATGTGTTGCTTAATATGTTTAAATATAGTTTATGATCCATTTATGTGATTTTGGGACTCTATTTTCATTTTTAATCCAGGTGCATGTGTATGTGGAATGTTGAAATATATTTTTTATTTTACAATTGGTATTGAGTTTGAAATAATATAAGCCAAGTGCCTAATTAGGATACCTTATAATTTTACTATTATAGAATGTCAGATTTTAGATGTTCTATAAAATTTTGGACTAATTGTTTGTGAATAATTTCTATATCTGAGTGCAAATAAGTAGTAGAGCTGTCAGACCTAAAAATAACATATTTTTCAAAATCTCAAATTCCATAGTAGGAGACTGACATCAGAACATTTGACTGAGCAATAAACAATGTAAAATAAAATGAGAAGTTGTGCACAGTGGTTGTAGTAGTTTGAATGCAAATGACCCCCACAAGCTTAGATGTTTCAATTGTTAGTCCTCAGTTGGTGGAAATGTTAGGGGTGTGGCCTTGTTGGAAGAATAATGTCACTGCTGTGGGGGAGGGATTTGAAGAGTCCAGAGCCCATTCCAGGCCCAGTCTCTCTCTCTCTCTCCTCTTTTCTCTTCTTTCTCTCCGTTTCTGCTTGGTGCCTAAGATTAAGATTTATAGCTCTGAGCTACTGCTCTAGTGACATGACTATTTGTTCCTGCCATTGTGATCATGGGCTAGCCCTCTAAAACTGGAAGCAAGCCATCAATGACATACTTTCTCTTTTGAGACACCTTGGTCATGGTGCCTCTTCACAGCAATAGAATAGTAATTAAGACAGTGGTTGTCATGGTTAATTAATATTGATTGTCAACCCAATAAGATTTATAAACATCATGGAAACACATTTACAGGTATGCTTCTGAAGTATTAGACAGACTAGGTTAATTAAAATAAGGAGTTATACATGAAGTTGGGTACCAGTGTGTGGGCTGCAGTCCCTGACTACATAAAAGGAGAAAGCAAATGGAGTCCCATCATGCTTTATTCTCTGCTTCCTAACTGCCTTACCAAAGTGAGTAGATTCTGTTATGCCCAGTTCGTGAGACCCCCCCCCCAAAGACCACCAGGAATCAACTCTGCTGCAAAACACATGAGGGTTTATTTAATACAAACTTGAGCCCAGGTCACAAAACTTCCTGTCGAAGCAAACGAGGAATGCGGAGGGGTGGTCTAGGGGAACAAGGCTTTTAAAGGGAAAGACCCCAAGCAGCAGGTTACATACTTGGTATTACATATTTGGGTAATGGAAATTGACTTTTGAGATGAATGGTTTACTTTAGGCACCAAGACAATGAATGGTTCTGGCCTGGCTATCTGGGCCAGTTTCCTAGCAACTGTATCTTTAGTGTGCAGGAAAAGAATGCAGTTAAGGTGGTTCCTCCTCCCAGGTGGCTGGCCATGTCTCCACCTGGCTGGCCTTTGTTCAGGCTTGTGCTTTAAACTTTAAACCAATACCCTCCAAAAGACCTTAATTTTTAATTCTTTGGTCTCTCAATTCTCAGAGTTTCTGCCCCTGTAACTTCCAGTCATAAATGAGCTATACTCTCAAATTGTGGGATAAAGTAAATTCTTCTGTAAATAGCTTTTGTTGAGTATTTGACCTCAGTAATGAGAAGAAGATAGCTAGTACAGTGGGTTAGGCCTATAATAGCACCACTAGAAAGATTGAGGCAGAGGGACAAGTTTTGTCCAGTCTGGGCTACAACATAGTAAAACTGAAGGGAGAGAAGGGAGAGGAGAAAGGAGAGAAAAGAGACAGAGGGAATTAGCCTTAAACTCTGGTGTGAAGACAGGCATGATTCTGTCAGGAGAAAGGCCTCCTGAACTGGGCTTGGTGGTGCACTCCTACAATCACAATGCACAATGCTTTGGTGGCTAAGGAAGAAATACAGCTTTGAATTTAAGGAAACCATGAGCCACATAGATGGAAAGAGATAACTTTCCCGGAGTCTAAGATCAGTCTAAGAATCAATACTGCACAAACTTACACTTGTGTCCAGAGAAGGGGAAAGAAAAGACATTTGGCCAGTCAGTAAAGTCTTTTTGCTATCAGATACCTTAGAATTGAAATTGAAAGCACAGACACACCATTGAAAGCTGGAATAAATTAGAAGTTCTTGGAACTGTCTAGGGAAAGATACAGATATTCTGATAATGCTGAAGCCCTTTAAGTCAGTTGAGCGATTTGGTGATATTTGGGAAATGCAAAATTCAGGACTGCAAAATAGTAAGAAATGAATCTTTTAAAATTCAAGTCTGTAGGTTATGTTAATCCACTGGATGAGAATAAGATCACTACCACAATTTTGAGCCAAATTTAAAGCAAGCTTGATTTTTTTTTCTTTTTCTTTTTCTTTTTAGTTACAATTTGTTAACTCTGTGTCCCAGCTGGATCCCGCTCCCCATTCCCTCCTCCTCCCCAACTCCCTCCCTGGTCTCCTCCCTGCCCCTTTCCAAGTACACTGATAGGGGAGGACCTCCTCCCCTTTCATTTGACCCTGTTTTATCAGGTATCTTCAAGGCTGGCTGCAAAGTCCTCCTCTGTGGCCTAACAGGACTGCTCCTCCCCTGGGGGGAGGGGGGAGGTCAAAGAGCCTGTCCTTGAGATCCTGTTAGAAATAGTCCTTGTTCCCCTTACTTTGGAAAACTACTTGGTTACTGAGCTACCACGGGCCACATCCAAGCAGTTCTATGTTATATCCATAGATGGTCCTTGGTTGAGTGTCAGTCTCAGAAAAGACCCTGTGCCCAGGTATATTTGGTACTTGTAGAGCTCCTATCCTTTCCATATCATACTAACTCCCCTTCTTTCATATGATTCCCTGCACTCTGCCAAGGTTTGGTTATGAGTCTTAGCAATCAAAAAGGAGGAAATCATGAAATTTGCAGGCAAATGGTGGGATCTAGAAAAGATCATTCTGAGTGAAGTATCCCAGAAGGAGAAAGACAAACTTGGTATATACTGGCTTATATAGACCTACAAGATATGATAAACATAATGAAATCTACACACCTAAAGAAGATAATCAAGAAAGTGGACACAGGCGAAGATGATCAATCCTCATTTAGAAAGACAAATGGGATGTGCATTGAATGTATGACAGGAGTCTACCGCAAAAGGCATCTGAAAGACTCTACCTAGCAGTGTTTCAAAGCAAGCTTGATTTAACTGGGGTGCATCTAAGACCTGGCCAGTGACTGCTTCCTAAATTGAGTTAAACTAAGCATTCCAGTCCATTTCTTGACCCTCTTTTAAGGAGTAAAATCACAAGTAGTCACAAAGCAGGCTTACAGGAGAGATACAATGGGGCAATAAGGAAATACAGGAAATCTGAAAACAAAGCAAAGCAACAACAAAACCTACCATGTGGTTGTCATGTAATCAGGGAGGGCTAGGGATGGCCAGGAAGTTCTCAACAAGTCAAGGTCATGGGTAGGGGCAGGTCAGGCTCTAGGAAACAGACTTATAAATAGTAACTCATCCAGTCCTGATGAGACCTGATAGGCTAGGGTCAGATGAAAGGGGAAGAGGACCTCCCCTATTAGTGGACTGGGAAAGGGGCATGGGAGGAGAAGAGTGAGGGAGGATGGGATTGGGAGGGACTTAGAGAGGGGGCTACAGCTGGGATACAAAGTGAACAAATTATAATAAATTAAAAAAAAACAAAAAATAAATAAAATATACAATCAATTTCTCGAAACAAACAAACAAAAAACAGTAACTCAGGTCCTAAAATAAGTGGAAACAAAAAAATACAGTGTAATGGCTTCAAAATGGAGGCTAGCAGGATCCTGAGTTACAACGGCTCATACTTGGAATACGAGCATTCCAAAGAAAATGAAGAAGGTTTGTGGGTTTGAAGATAGACTGGGCTATGTAGTTACCTATAAACCAGTTTGGACAACATAATAAGAACCTGTCTCCAAAAAAATTCAATAAATTAAGCCCTTACATCAAATCAGACACTTTATTTCTTGAAATCCAGATTTATCACAGTGACATTGTGTCTATAAGTCTATAAGGAGGTAGAAAGTGGCTGGAAACAGATGATACATTCATTAAAACAAAACAAAACATAACTCTATGCCATTTAAATTAATGTTTTAATGAAGTAAATATAAGTAAGCAACCAGTACTATGAGACTTACAAAAAGAACTGTGAGCTCTTAGCTCTTTTTATACATTTAAACTTTGAAAAAAATATGTAGTTTAAAAAAATATAACACACTGCATATAACAATAAAGGCATTCATGACTTATCTTTAATGATATATGGAATTTATAATTTAAATGAGTTCTAAGAAAATGTTTTGTTTACACTAGATCAATTTGAGACCTGCTTATTCTCCCAGGATTTTTTTTTCAGGCATCTAATTATGTTCATTTCGAGAAGCCAGCATTCTACAAGACCCTATGCCACAAGCTGTCCTTCATGTTGGTCACTATGGAAGGTAACTAAGTATTTCATGCTTGAACAGGAAATGACAGCTTGTTAAACAAGATGGTTCACTTGGGTTTTAAAAATTAGAGTATTGATGATGTAAACTAATTGGCATCTGTAATAAAGAACAAAAGATATGTTAAAGGGAAGCTCAAAGGTCCCAGGAGAAGAAGGAATTTCTGGTCATGAAATGTTCAGACTACAAAGAAGCAAAGACCCACAAAAAGGAACAAGAAGTCTTCAGAGAACTGCTGTCAGCTCACACAGAGTGAGAGCCTCGTCTGTTGCTAACACTTCTTATTCCTCTTTCTTTTTTTTTTTCATCTGAAATGCAAGTTTATTTTATTTTTCTTTTTATTTACATTTTGTTAACTCTGTGTCCCAGCTGTATCCCGCTCCCTCATTCCCTCCCCAACCCCACACTCCCTCCCTGGTCTCCTCCCTGCCCCTTTCCAAGTCCCCTGATAGGGGAGGACCTCCTTCCCTTTCATCTGACCCTGTTTTATCAGGTATCTTCAGGGCTGGCTGCAAAGTCCTCCTCTGTGGCCTAACAGACTGCTCAGAAAGTAGACACAGGCGAAGGTGATTAATCCTCATTTAGAAAGACAAATGGGATGTGCATTGAACTTATGACAGGAGTCTACCACAAAAGGCATCTGAAAGACTCTACCTAGCAGTGTTTCAAAGCAGACACTAAGACTTATTCCTCTTTCAATTCCTTCTCTGCTGGTGCCCTTTGTCCTTCAGTGGTCATAATAAGACATGCATTTCACAGACATAAATTCCCTCCTCTTTATTTGAGATTCATTGAGCGTGTCACTTTTTCTTGTAACTAGATAGCCCTAGTAAAAGAAGGCATTTCTAGTCATTATAGGTAGAATGTAGCTGTATAGTCATTTGGAGATGTAATGATTCTCTATCTTTATTGATTTTCCCCATTGTTAATAATCCCACTGCTCAGGTGAGCTTTAGATCTTTCTTATATCCCTAAGGGGTTTAAAACTCAAAGTCAATTGTATCTATTCTTACACCTTCAGTCATAAAAAAAAAGACACATGGCAGTCTTCATTGTTGTTATTTTGTTTTGCTATTTTTTTTATCCAAGTTAATCAATAATCATTTAATACTTTTTATTTTCTAGAGTCACTGTGCTTTAGCCTCAGAACACAGTAAGTTGATCATGGACCCTCACTGTTGAACATTTCTCACATGAGGAGCCTCTCTCAACAGCTATGGAGAAATAATCTCTCAGACCGGAGAGGAAGAGAATCATCCAGCAACTTTGTTAGAGAGCAAAAAACTCCCACCCAAATGAAGGAGCTCTAATTTGTGTTGGGGAAGGAGGTGGAGGTGAATTTAAGCAGTAGTATCTAGCTGGTTTTAAGTTGTGAAAACTGAAAGAGAAAAACTAATTAGTTCTGTTTGTTTCTTCCAGGTCACAAATAACTGACTTCCTCTTGGAACCAGAATCCTTGATGTGTACTGACAAGTTTATAGAAGAGTGGTTCAATTCAGGAACTGAGGTTCATAAAATGAAGATAAGAGTGCCATGCAGAAGTTTGTTCACATGGTCAGGGTCTTTTGTGAAGGGCTTTCTCTAGCTTTCTGGATTCCTATAACACCCCATTGAAGGGATTTACAGTCCAGTAGAGGGAAACAAATCAAGTTCCTTGACATCCATAAGGCCAAATTAAATGTCACTCACTTAATTAGTTGGGAAAGCTAGGAATTCTTTTAATATATCAAAGTCCATTCTATCATAATAGACCTAAAATGAACTTATAGGAAGCAACTCTATCTCTATGGTTCTTCTGCCTTTTGAACAAGGGGCTGTGCTGCTTTACTTTTCTTAAGCACTGCTGAAAAGGGACTGTGCTGCTTTACTTTTCAAAAGCACTGCTGAAAATGTGTTCATTGTTGTTGTCACAGAGCAAGAGAGCTGTGGTATGTGAAGCTACGTTGTTGACATGCTGCCTGCAAAGCAGAGAGGATAAGCACTTGCAGCTGAATGCTTTAGCGCGCACACACACACACACACACACACACACACACACATATGCACATACATATATATGTATACATGCATGCATACATATAGATATGCATACATACAGAGACACACACATATATGGCTTGATATTATGGAGTTTCTGCAAGCATCCTCTAAATTTAATAAACAGAATTTAATTGATTTACAATAACCTTGAGACAGACCTCTCTATATGTCTGTAAGGGCCTTTGAAGAGAGGTTAGACTGGAAAGAGAAGACTTACCCTGAGTATAGGAGGCTATAAGAAATGTTATTGTTATGGAGGTTCATAGTTAATTAAAGGGGAGAAGAAGAAAGAAAAGCCAGGTGAATACCAGAGTTCAAAACTCTATCTCCATCTCTTCTTGTCTTCTTGACCGTGGATGAAATATGAAAAACTGCCTCAGAAATCTACCACTGTGCTTTCTACACTGTGCTGGACTGTACTTTGAAAACGTCAGCCTAACTTTGCCTGTCCTTTCTACCCAATTTTTTTTTGGCCAGCTATTTAGTCACTGCAACGAGACAATATCTAACACACATGATTTTCTATGAAAAAGAATATAAAAATCAGGTGGATCTGGAATGAAAATAAATAAATAAATAGATAAATAAATAAATAAATTTATTAATTAATTAAAAGTAAACGAAAAGACAAGACTGTTCCTAGGTATGGTGGGAGAGAAAGTTTATTATAGATATGTGGGAAAGCATAACCAGAGGCAGACACATCTGGAGAAGCCCAGAATGGTCATGACCCCGAACGATGTCTCTAGATGGGGAGTGGACTGGGGAGATGAGAACCAGGTGCAGCAGCCAGGAGGCCAAAGGTACATAATCCAAATGACTGGGTTATATGGAGAAGAACCCCTTGGGCAAGGGGAATCCAACTCCTGGGCTGAAGAATTTAATGTAGGGGGTGTGTTGGCTCAGGTATGCCAGCCAAGAGTACACTTGTAAGGTAGGGAGGCCAGGTCTGCTCTGATATGTTAAATAGACACCTCAGCCATTTGTCCTGGGTTTGAAATTTAACAGCTCTGTGTATGAAGCTAAAGATGCTGTGTTTGGAAGATCAAAGCAGTGAGAAGGAAATATTTGTTTGAATGTGTGCTATGAATATAACAATTTTTCTTAGTACACAAACTAGTTCCATCTGTTTTGATACCCCAGATCAGCTTGTGACGTATGCGAATAGGAAATAATTATATCAATTTACTGGGAGAAAGAAAACATCTATCTCCTAAGAACGGGAGTATAGAGAAATAGGGATTGTGGGAAAAGGGAGATCTTTACATTTATTTCCATATGTTTTTTTGAGTTCAAATTGGCTATGTATTGCTTTGTACTTAGATGAAATGAATTAGAAATACTGATAAGTTTGGATAGCACTGTGGTCTTTATTGGTTGTTTCTAATTTTTGCCTAAGTAAACTTTATTACTCCTTTTTGATTTTTGAACCAGAGAGCTCTATCCGTCCTGCTGTAGGAGAACAATTCTTATGAAATTGGTAACTCACCCTTTTATGATTGGTAGCATACTGTGTTAGAAAAGACACAACAGTCTGTGAGATGAGGCATGGTTCCTTCTTGGTGTTGTTACTGCTTTAGGGATCTAGCTTCCAGTAAATTTATTCATAGAATCATTCTAGACCTCACTCCATCATGCATAGATGGATTAACAAGCATGAATCCATACATCTAAACAAAGGCTGGTTTTAGCTTTTTAAAAAATGTTTGTGTTTAAAATATTTTTTTTGTTCTGTTTTGTTTTACATTATTTTCATTTTTACCATGGAAAACACACATCATTTATTACACGGGCTTAAAGACTAATACAAATTCGTGTAGGGAACTTCTTGAGTACTCACAGCAGGGAAAGGCCAAATATGCAAGACTATTTGAACAGCACAAACTAGCTTTGTAGTAAGAAAAAAGAAAAAAACAGAGTGTGTTGGGAAAGGAAGAGAGATAAATATAGGAAGAGTTAAAGGGAGAGGGCAAATATGACTTAAAAAAAGTACAAAATTGTCAAAGAAATGTCGAATTTTTTTTTTTTTAATTTGAAAGCATATTCAAAAATGCCTAGTGGACATTGATATATTTGAAAAACATTTTCTGAGAAACAACATTATATCACACTAAAATGACTCCCAGTGTTTTTTAATAATAATTTCTGTCGTATCTTAATCTTAAACAATCAACAAGTAAATTAACTGCAGCATGGTCAGAAATTATTTGGATAATTATCAAAGTATAAAGCCATTTATCTATGACAGACAGACAGACGTGTTTTGATTGTAACTTACTCCAGTAACCAAAAATACTGAAGTCAGAAATTGGCAGCATGAGCAGGTGCTGTTTATCTCTGGTATCTTTGGTCTCCCTGTTTTGTTTTGTTTTTTTTCTAGCAGATAAAAAAAAAATTACAAAAGTGCCCTTTATCTGATTAGTTCATCTCTTTTCTGGATAGCATCTCACAGTGGTCATTAAAATGAAGACTTTTTGAAGAGAACGGGATTGTTTTTCAAATTAATTTATTTTTCTACCATTTTGTAGTTTTATAATTTCATGTCTTTAATGGCATTTGTATCTATCAGCTCGATACTTTCCTTTTACTCCTAAGCATGAGTCCTTTTCTGTTCTTTTGGTTTTCTATTCCTGTCATAATAAAGTAGGCAGGTTCATTGCCACCGTTAACTCCATATTAACCATTTATTCATCTATGTTCCTATAAAGGTCTTGCTTGATATAAGTTCAATTGTAAAATTATCTCCTGATTTTAATCCAAGATTGTTTCCCAAACCGCTGCTATGCTATGACAAAAGGATGTGTGTCTATCATCCTCTAAATGTCGATTTCGGTTCAGACCACAACGGTAATGCTAACATGTCTGAAGTTTGTCTCTTTTCATAAACTTAAAATGATTACTGTAAGCTTAAGGAAACTTGGATCCTCCTCTCATGGGTCAAATGGACTCCAGATAAGTACTCCTGTTGATCAAAAACCTAAGTTTCCCACTTATTGCCTATTTCTGAGGGTGGGATTCCTTCCCTTTTCCCTGGTTTGGGGACTTCCCTCTCCCCAGCTACCAAGACCATGAGTCTAAAAGTCCATGTGGATCAGAGCATGACTTTGTAGATCTGAGAGTAACTTCTGGGCACTGGTTCCCTTCCTCTATAATGTGAGTCTAGGCATCAAAAACTCAGCCTATCAGGCTCAGCAGGGAATGCCTTATCCTGCTGAGTCATCTCATAAGGCTTGTTAATTCTTTTTTTTTTTTTTTCCAGAGCTGAGGACCAAACCCAGGGCCTTGCGCTTGCTAGGCAAGCGCTCTACCACTGAGCTAAATCCCCAACCCAGTAAATAAAGAAGCTATGACTGCTTACTACATGGTATTTTGTAACCCTCAGATTTTAAGCTCTGTATAATGTTTTCTGTTATTGAAGATTCTTGAGGGTTGTTTTTTAGGGATATAAATTCTCCAATGCATATAAGAACTGAAAGTCTTTCAATGTTAATTAGTTTTCCTAATTAGTTGCCTAATTACATGGCCAGTCAGCCCTAGATTTTATTATGAAATAAGACTCATTCGACATACATGTTGTTTTCTATATCCTTTTTTTTTTGTGGACTCATATTTTCTAAAGAGCCATTCCATTTATTTTCTGAAAGAATATGAAGTTAATATATACCCAGACATTTGCAACTTTTCTTAAGATATGCTTGAAGTGAGCAAATATAGTTATTCCGTCTTGCAGTGTTTCTGTATTTACAATGTGTATGTGTCTTGCACAGTAGAAAAGCTGCTAAAGCAATACAACAATAGCAGAAGTAATTTTTAAACTCCTCCAGTGCTTTCACATGGTGTTCAAAGGTCATTTGCAGCAATGGGAAGAAGACTGGATGGCAAGATGCTATTGACATGATTTCTTGAGATTGAAAGTAACTTAAATAGAGAACAGATACTTTATATGAATCCTGTCTGTGGGGCAAAGCCCAAGGTCTTACCTCAAATCTCCAATATGGTGTCCCCTTGACAATGAGGCAGCAAGATAACCACAGAGGTCCTGTTTGCTCCTTCAAAAATCATGGAGTTGCCATTAATATGTTGACTGACATGGACTCTTCTAGTTCTTCCCAATCCGTTCTAACACATATAAAGGATAGTTTGGGGGGCAACAAATAATGGAAAACCACTGCTATCACTACGACCCATGAATGTATTTATATATTATGAATTTCTAAACCATGTCTTCAGGAAGATGAGAAGTTCTTTTATTTAAAATTAATCTGAATTCTTCTTTTTATCAACAATGTTAACATGTAACAATGCAGTTAGGCCTTCCTAACTGTACTCAGGAGAACTAAAATTTCTACTGCATGTAGTGCAATGTGTCCTTTTTCCTAAGTTAATCAATATGCCCATCTTTACACGAGTACAGAGTAGTCTAGATTCTTGTGCAAGACTCTTGTACATGAAAATTTCAGTTAACCAGATGCACATTCTTGCGCTGTATAGAGCATCTGTGACTACAGTTTACATCTCTGCATACAAAAATGCTTCAAAATGCAAATTCTCAACTCCCGTTTGCTTTACCAGTTTTCATGGGTATCACTGGAGCAGATTTTGAATATCATGTTAAAATTTAAGAAATTCTTAAATAATAATGCTGTGTGCAATGTTAATTCTTTTGAAAGGTTAAGGGAACAAAAAACCTCACTGTGTCTTATATAATGTGATCTATTTATACCCTGTCACTAAGGAGCATCAGCAGCATTTATGCAGAGAGTGAAGAGCAATTTATTTGTACATTCATTCAAACTGATCAGTATCCATTACCCTAACTGATGGACAACTCTGAGCTAGTCACAAGAGTGACCCAGACACAATACAATATTGTAAGCTGAAACCCTCAAAAACGTGAGTAGAGCTGTCCTAAAATTTTGAAGTCTTCTACTACTCTTAATTAAAATGTTAAGCTCTATTCGAGGATATTATACATAACAACAGTTACTAAGGGGTTATTGAAGTTGCAGACTGGATGTTTTTGACCATGATTCCACATACCCAGCCATTCCTAGTGACTAGTTATGCCACGTGATTTTTTTTTTTTAAACAGTATGAATCTCTGACTATGAAACCGTTCTTGAATTGTGGCAAATTAGGGGCGAGGAGAAAGAATCTGATTTGAGTAATTGTAAAAGTTAACTTTTCAAAAGCTGTTGGTGTCTCCCTTGTGTATATGTAGAACCAAGTGTGTCAGGGCTTCAAATGTTCCTGTGTTTTCAGCCAATCCTAATTTTGTGCTTCCATTTAACTCTTGAGTGTTTTGACTGCTTCTTGGTAGTTTCTTATGCTCATGATAGAAGACGCTTTGCTGACATGTATAGAACACTTAATAGGTTAGTTTCTGAAGTTCTTCATTGCGGGCATCTCCATAGCCTACCCCAGAGACTCAGAGACAAGTTAAACATAACTAGCTGCCAAGATGTGACACATTCCTACTGTTGATAGAGTTGCAAACCCTCTTCCTGTGTGTACTATGTCCCTTTAGTCCCTCCTCTCCTCCGTCTCTTCTTCTAGCCACCCTCACCCATAGGCAGCCTCTGTATACCCCTCCCCAATAAACCTTCCACAGTGTGATTTTATGGCAGCTGTTACACATGTTCACATCTATGAAAACTGAAGAAATTGAACAATTCAACGAAGAAGCATTTGACTCCTCAGTAGTGGATTCAGTTTCTGCCTTCTAGCTGCTTTAACCCTTCCACTATTCTCAACCCAGGTTTTATGTCTTGGAGATCAGAACAGTGAAAGCAAAATTAATTTAGAATGGGTCTTTATCTCAATGTTTTCCAGCATTTTTTTTCTTCTCCTGAAGTCACATAAATGCAAAGAAACACAGTTACGTATGGAGACATCTTGATCCTCCCTTTGCATAGCTGCAGAGACAGTGTCAGCTTTGGCTCTCTGAAGAGCACTTAAAGGTTTCCCAGTTCAGCCACATCCATTGCACAAGAGGACACTGTTCAGAGATTGGCAATTAAATCCTTTCAGTCTTTTTTTTTTATTAGTTGTTTTATATTACATTAATGGACTTGAGTTTAATCCAGTTTTATTTATTCCTTGCTTGTTTTATTACAGTAAAAAGACGCCACTTATAACCCCTCAAATTACATCCCTTTATATTCTTCTTTTGTAGGCATCTTTTAATTTTCTATAAACCTTAAAGTGTGAAGTATAATGAGAAGTGGCCTGTAATTCAAGAAAGGAATACAAAGAGAAAAGTGCTTTGAAGAATGGAAACACAAACAAATGCATAATAAGCAAGTAAAATAGACTGCTCTAAATATATACTTTTAAATATTAAATTAGATGTAATTTAAAACTCTTCAAATTACTAATTTATGGATGACAGTTGGTTTCCCATGTACTACTTTTTCCAACATAGCTAAGGCTCAGGTATATGTTTTCTTATGCATTTTTTTTTCTGTAGGAAAAATGAAAGTTCTAAAATAAATTTAACAATGTTTGTCTAAGTAAGAAGTAATATAAAACAGACATAAATAAAATGGTGTCAAATTATTTAAGTCAAATATGACTTAAATGACAGCAGAATACTTTAAACAGAGAGTATTTGCTTTCACAATAAATATAATCACTTTTATTTTCCGATCTGTAAAGTCAGACATTTATACAGGTTCAAAGATATCATACTAACTCTAAGCCTCCTCATTGTCTCATGGTCACATAGTCATGAGCCTTTGTAGCATAAACATTATTTTAACTTCAAGGAGGCCAATAAAGAAATTATGTGAAAAGGGTGTGAAGAGTCAGGATGTAAGGTATTTGCATAAATCTGCATAACACATCCAGAAAATTTTCACTCCCCAGCCAAATTTAGTTTGACAGACAAGAGCATTTGGATTCAAGTTGTAATTTCTGATGGTAACATTTACTTAGGAGACTCCTGTCTTATGTACCCACATATGTTTTTGCTTCTCTTTCAATATACACATCACAGTCTAATGCCTTGATTTGGAAGGAAGTGTTTTTCAGTAGTTATTTTCTTCTACTAAGCTAGTAAGTTACACAAATTCAAAGCATCATAATTCACAGAGCCATTTTAAATGCAGAACATACACTATATGGTCAATAATAGATACCTTTGACCAACGGAATTTATTCCATATTTTGTCAACCTTATCAAAAGAAACAAAAACAGACCATGTCCAACTGTTCTAATGAAAATCTTCTATACAAACACAAAGATGAGCTTGGCAATCACATCATTCAGAAAAATATGACCAAGGAAGGGAACTAAATATGAAGCTGTTTGTACCATATTTAGAATTGTTATATTGCTGCACAAGTAATATTATTAAAGTCCTGTACAATATTTTAGATTGTGGTATGATTCTTCATTCAGCAAAATAGAATAATTTAGTATGTCTTATAATTAATTCTAGAGATAAGACATAGCTTGTTTTCTTTTTAAGTCAAACTCACATATGTAAAAAAAGAAAAAGAACTACATACCCATCTACTCTATATTTTACATAAGGATATGCATTAACATGTGTCATTCTGGAGTTTCACAGCATTTTTGAAATGAGATTTCTAGAATAATATAAAGGAAATCGAAAACACTGTTTACTTACTGCTTTCTCTGCCTAGCTACCACATATGTTACTTAAAGATAATCTCTGATTCAATATCGTTTTAAAGAAACAATTCTGGAAAGAAAACTTCTGCAGCCTCTAATTGTATGTATGCAAAGTACAAACCTTCCTCCGGGTATGCCAAAGAATGGTACCTACATATTCAAAATTATAAGAACATGTCAGCTCTTCTATGTAAACAACATAGTGATTCCTGTATTCCATCTGGCTTTATCTCCCTCTTAGCAGTTTCTCTAACAAAATTAATTCATGAAGTATAAAACCAGAGAACTGTCTCTTTGGCAAGAAGCTTTATTCTCTAATTACACTTTAATCTCTAAGTTTTACCTTTGAGGTAAAACTTAAAATTGCTTCACTGGGCAGTTTCTTTTTCCCTCTCTTGACACTTAGCTCCACATAAATAAAGGTCTTTTATATGTGAACATGGACAATAAGCTAAGCTTGCTCCCCTAGTTGCCCATTTAACAATATGCATACACTAGTTAAATGTTTTATTCCATTGACTATTTTTCTTCAAAGCTAAACCATAAATTTGTAGAGTGATCATCTGCCTAACATATTTTTCATCAATAATAATAAACCCAGAAAAAGTCTTTCAACACCCAATTGCAAAAGTGTTTTAGCTTGCTTTGATAAATTATGCCATTTTTTTTTAATTATGGCAAACTGAGCCATAGTAAATGCTTCAATGTATATGACTATCAGAATCCCCCTTGACACCTGAAGTTACAGCTATCTCACCATGACCTCATTGCTTGGGAGCTCACATCATGAGCCTGGCGATATCTCTGATAATGCATATTTAACATTGCATAGTTATATAATTGTCAGTGTATCCATGTCCTAGTTGCCTAAATTAAATTGCAAATTTCTCAAGGCAAATTCTAAGCCAGCCCTATACAATGCATTATAAACTAGAAAAATGTGTGCTGATTAATTATTTAATGGACTGACAATAGCCATTTACCTATGAAGGAAGTTAAGCAGTATGAATGTGGAAACTTGCAAATGCTTTTCCCAGATCATGCTGTCTTAAATATATTACTGCCCAGAAAGCAATATGAGAATTATCACTAATGTGTTCATAGATTTATTTGCCTTTGTCCAAAAAGCTATGTATAAGATTAAGATGTGGAAAAAAAAAACAAAAAACAAAAACAAAAACAAAAAAACAAAAACAAAAACAAAAAAACAAAACATAGGATGAAGAAAACTTGCTAGGCCTCTATTCCAAATGTCTGGATGTAAGCAATGCTACTTCTGCCAATTTTGCCCAGAAAAGCTAAGAGTTTGACTTCAATAAGCAAAGAATAAATGCATTTGGGACAATGATCTAAGGCAGAATAGGTCATGCCATTCCCACTAAATCTGTTTAAGCATAAATTAAAAAGAAATCTTACACATGTGTCAGGGGCTAGGTGTGTAGCTCAGTGCTGGAGGACCTGTTGAGGACATACAAGGTCCTGCATTGAAAATTAGCACCAGAAAAAAAAATCGTATTTAATAGGCATATTTGAACGGTCAAGCTTATTGCTGCATTATTCACAATAGCTAACACATAGAATCAGCCTATATATCCCTCAGTAGATAAGTAAATAAAGAAAATGTGGCACACAAATAAAAGAAAATTGTATTTAGTCATTAAAAAGAATAAAATTATGAAATTTGCAGGAAAGGAGATAGATTATAATATTAAGCAAAGTAAATCAGACTCAGTAGGACCAATACAACATTCTCTCATTTTCTCTCATGTTCAGAAACTAAGTGGTTTTGTGTGTCTGTTTAAAAATCAAAAGTTGAACTATTTATGGGGTGGAAAAATAACCACAAGAAATGGGAGTATCAAAACAAAGTAGAATGATATGTGTGTATACAATTTTCATAACACTTTTTTTTGTTTGTTTAATTGCTTGTTTGTTTTAAAGGGTCTCACAATATAGCTTATATTGGCCTGGAACTCACAGAGCTATGAATGCCTCTGCCTTTCATGAGCTGGGATTAAAAGCTTGTGGCAATAGCCTAGCAAAGCCCATCATTTATTGTGCTGTGCTGTGGTGGTTTAAATAAGAATGGCTCCCTTAGGCTCCTATATTTGAATTCCTAGTCACTAGGAGGCAATCCTGCTTGAGGGGACTGGGAGCATTAGGATGTGTGGCACTGAAGTAGAGGTGACATTGTTACAAGAAGTGTGTCACTTAGGGTGGGCTTTGAGGTTTCCAAAGTCTACACCAAGTCTAGTGTTTCCCTCTGCTGCCTGCCTAAGGATCAGGAAGCAGCTTTTACCAAATTATTTCTCCAGGACCATGTTTTCCTGTCTTCTGCAATGCTCCAGCCATAATGATAATGGGCAACTCTCTGAAACTGTAAGCAAGACACCAATTAACTGCTTTCTTCTATAAGAGTTGACTTGGTCATGGTATCTCTTCACAGCAATAAGACAGCGTCTCAGACACATACTAACCGAAAGTATTAAAAATCTATGTTCTAAGGACTATTTCTAACAGGAACTCAATGACTGGCTCTTTGGCCTCCCCACCCCCCAAGAGAGGAGCAGTCCTGTTAGGCCACAGAGGAGAGCTTTGCAGCTAGTCCTGAAGATACCTGATAAAACAGGATCAGATGAATGGGGAGGAGGTCCCCCTATCAGTGGACTTGGCAAGGGGCACGGTGGAGATGAGGGAGGGAGAGAGGGACTGGGAGGGAATGAGGAATCGGGACATGGCTGGGATACAGAGTTAATAAAATGTAACTGATAAGAAAAAAATAAAATTCAAAAAAATAAAATAAAATAAAATATTCTCATAAAAAAATCTATGTTCTAATGAAGATTTGTGTCTAAAATTTTCAGCAGATTTATTAGGAAACATAGCTTTCATAGTTCATATTATAAAAATATTTTCTTCATATTAGTTTTACCCTTTTAAAAGAATTATAATTATGTCAAAAATAATTTTAAATTTTAACAGTGTGGTTAAAGAAAAGCAAAAATCAATTGCTTCTAAAAGTGTGAGAATTAATATGCTTTCATGAAAGTGTGTGTAGCTTCAAACAAGTTTTAATGCTTATTAATCTAATTAATTTCCATAGTAGAGGAATATACATATATATATTTTATACACATATATATGCCATTCATTGACCTCATCTATCCACTTTTCTGCAACTTTCACATACAACACACCATTCTCATAACTGAATAACATTTAAGTCAACTGAATTTTGCTTTTAGAAATGAAAGAATAGCATGATTCTTGAATTCTTGTACTTGTCTTGTTCCATAGAACACATCCTGAAGTCACATACATTTTGCTGCAAAGAATATTACATTGTTATAATTGACTAATGCTATATATGCACAAGGAATAAATGATGCCTATAGATGTAGATGATAGATAGATAAGGAGAGAAGGACTTGGGAAGGGAAGGAAGCATCTAGGCTAATTGCATATTTTAGCTATGGTTTTGCAATAAAGAGCTATAGAATATAATTATCTCTTTTATATGCTGACTTAATACAAAGTAAAAGTGAAAATAAGAGTGGGGGGATGGAGCATGTGGTAATTTGTTATCACTAGGTAAATTCCATATTTTTTCAGTAGTGATTACACTATTTATTTTTTCTGAAGAACAGTGTATAAACATTCTTTTTTTTCTCCATATTTACCACTATTTATTCTTTTTTTATACTGGCCATTTAACTTGGGCTAAAATGGTATCATATTATAATTTTACCTGCATTTCCCCAATAACAAATGGTATTGAATATTTATTGTCATAATTTTAGAATTACTTCAAATTTATTATTTTAACAAATACTAATATCTATGTAATGTAGAACTTGTGATATAGTATTTCAATGTTTTAAATTATTTATTTTATTTTTAGTTTTTACAAGATTCATTCACCTATGAAATTTCAGCAAGAGAATAAAAGTTTGTTACCTGGAACAGGTAAAGCAAGAAATCGTGTCAGGTCAATGATAATATTAGAAACATATTTTTATGATATACTATATATGTAGATGTTACCAAATAACATCATTATAATTTTGTTTATAAGGAATCAGTGAAACAATATGACTGGGTTTCCTACAATGAACACATGAAATAATATACATAAAGTGACATGAAAACATAGTTAGAAAACCAAATACATCATATAAATCCTGATTTAGAAAGATACGTAGTTAAAGTCCACACATATTTGATATAATTATAGAGATAATTTATAATAAAACTTTATATAATTTTCAACTTTATATAACTCTTCATCCTTATTACCAAACTCCTTTATTATTTATTTGAGAGTTTCTACAGTAAGGCTATCTATTTCTACCACCACTGACCCATTTTCTTTTGTTACTTCTTGTTCTTCTTCCTCCTCCTCTTCTCCTGTTCCTCCTCTTCCCCCTCCCCCCCCCCCCCCCCCCCCCCCCCCCCCCACCGAACAGATCTGTCTATGTTGCCCTGGTTGTCTGGGGACACTTTGTATAGACAAGGATGGCCCTGAACTCACACAGATCCACCTGCCTCTGCTTCCCCGGTGTTGGGCTTTGTACTGTACATTGGTATTATGCTCTTGTGGGATGGATACAATTCACCCTTGTTCCTTCAGATGCTGATTTCTCTACCCCGAATTTCTGGTTTCAATCTGGACATTGCATGGTGATGCTTATTCTAAGCAGCACTTGTCTCAAGTTTGTGTAAACATGGCTCCATTTGCTGTATGTATTCTCAATAAAACAACCAGCCAGTGCTGTGCAATGGAGAGAATAGGGTGGGACATACTGGTTAGGAGGGGAGGAGAAGGAGGTGAGTGGGAGAAGTAGGAGAGCAGGGATGGACAGGAAAAGACTTGGAACCACAGGAGAGATGAACCAGACCTAAGATATGACTAAAAGCAAGGATAATATGGAAATTGTGTATGGGAGGAAACTATGTGGGCTTGGAGGTTTAGGATGGAGTAACTATTGCCCAACATTGTGCTCTAGGTTAATTAAATAAATCCTAGTCTCTGCGTGGTGATTTGGGTATACAGCTGGCTTAGAAACAACCGCTGTATAATAAAAGATAAATCAAAAATAAATATTAATAATCAACAACAAACTCATTTTCAATTGGAATTCTGTTGTTGCTGTCGTTGAATGTACATTGTTCTTTAGACCTGTTCTGATTTGTAACCCTCAGTCAGCTAAATAGCTAGCAAAATTGTCTTCCTATCTTACAGTCTGTCTCTTCAACCTATTGATTGTTACCTAATTTGTGCTCAAGATTTTAATTGGATTTCCTAACATTTCTTAATTCATGCTTTTGTTTCTGTGCATTTAAAAACCTGTCCAGAGAATGGTGCTTGTACCAGTATGAGAAATCATATCTCCTAACTTTTTTCACACAGTTTTGTACAGAGTGAAAGGAAGGAGACAAAGATCAGTCTTATACACGTTGACAGCCAATTTCTGGGTTCTCAATTCTGTGTTTTGGTCATTACCATACTGCTTTTTTTTTTTTTTTCACTATAGTTCTACAACACACCTTGAAATTAGGAAATTATTTCCATAGCTCTAGCATTGCTTTCCCCTCAAGATTGTTTTCTCTATTCTTGAGTTCTTGAGCTTCCATCAGTTGTAGAGTTACCTTTTCTATGACTGTGAGAACGTCATTGAGTGATGTTGTCATTTGAATGTAAAATGTCCCCATAGCCTCCTCTACTTGAATACTTTTTCTTAGTCAGTGGTGCTGTTTGGGAACCAGTAGCATTCTCACTAGGTTTGTGTCAAATTCACCCTTCAACAACCATTTAATGTATGAGAGAGTTGTCTTCTGATCCAACATAGAAAAATGACTTAGGAGTCCCATGAGATCCTGATTTCTAGAGCAGTCCACATTCAGACCAAAGATCCCCTTTCAAAGTGGCTTTCAGCCACAGTGTCCTGCACTTTGTACAGAAGATAATACAAATTCCTTTCCCAAACAAGAATACTGTTGGTTTCAGGTCAGTCACAGTTAAGCTTCAAGATTATAAACCTTTGAAACTTTCCAGGGGTTAAGATTCCAGAATCTAAAATAATAGCTGTGGCAGAGGCACTTATGTTCACCTTTTTTCCTGCAGAAGGGCAATTTTCTCTCTCACAGCTGTGGAGCTGAAGGTATTTGGTGCCAGAATACTTTGTTTCTTTCTTTCTATGCTGTTGTCTTAAGAATCTTTGAATGTTATCCTTCATCTCCTCTTGATTTCCTGGCTTGTAGGGAAACTTACTCTCACCTGGATCTTAGTATATGTTCCATTGTAATTTTTGGAACTGGGACTATGAAAACAATTCTGGCTTCCATTTTTAATATGCTTCAATAATAGTTTGTTTCTTCAGCAGACTTAGGCCTTCAAGTACCTTTACCTTTTTCATTTACATGAGATAAGATAATATTAGGTACTAAAATAGTGTAAATATTATCAGATTTTCCCTCATTACAAAATGACTCATCTACCTGAAATAGAATTGTTGTTTGTTTGTTTGTTTGTTTTAAGTTGGGCCCAGTCACGAGATTTCTGAGAAGCAGTTATTGTTTTTGAGGCTTCACAGACCTGAATTTTTGAAGGGCAAACATATCTTTATCATATTGAAGGAAGGTATTACAAAAGACTGTGCTTTAGGTAAGGCTCTTGTTGTATACTCACAATATTACTTTTTACTTCCTAAACCATTTGCCAACTGATACTTGTAATCAATATATTTAATTCTTCCCTCCTTCATGTCATTCACTGTTTTCCTCCCTCAATACATTTTTGTATGCAACACAAAAGCGATATAGCTTATATCACCAGTTTTCCTGAAAATCCTCCATGTCCCCTGCTCTTGCCCTACTGAAGATGAGAAGCTATTATTTAACACTCTAACCCAACAAAGCCTGGTCTGAAGGGACACTAGTTCACTGGTATCATGTGGCTCTGGCTGTCCTTGCCCTTCTCACTCACTCACTCACTCACTCACTCACTCACTCACTCACTCACTCACTCACTCACTCACTCACTTTGTTAAAAAAACAGATTACATTCCTAAAGGTAGCCACCAAGGTCTATTCTCTTATTTGGCCAATTTTTCCTTCTGAGGCCAACTGCCAAGGTCATTGTATTAAAGTTCAGCAATCAGAAGCTCCCTTTAGTTGTCTTAATTAGCATGCCCAATTAAAATTAATCACCTCATCCTAACATGGGATTTCCCCTTTTACCTTTATAAACCAGTAATTTTCTATGTGCTACATCTGTCTCCTCTGTCCAGAGGCATCCCTTTGTTTCCTTCCTCTGTGACAAATACTCCTTCCCCTCTTCCTTGTTCCCTTCCCCTTCTGCTTTGGCCTCTACCTCCTGTCTTTGACTCTTATTACCTGCCCTTTGTCCCTCTGAGGCAAATAAATCTCTTTGATCACATTTCACTGGGTGGGGGTGAGGGGGAGGTGTAGTTTTGCCAGGCCACAGAGCAAGACAATGTAGCCAGTCCTGATAAGGCTTGAAAGGATAGGGTCAGATAGAAGGAGAGGTAGACCTCCCCATCAGTGGACTACTGGAGGGGCATAGGAGGAGAGTGAGGTGGAGTGGCACTGGGAGGAGACAAAAGAGGGTCTACAACCTGTATACAAACTGAATACATTGGAAAATAAATAAATAAATGGATGAATAAATAAATAAATGGAAAAATGTCTGGTTAGTTTCTCTATTTCTGTCTCTGAAGCATTCAGATCTTTCCTTCTCTACTAATTCATAACCCCTACAGCCTTTAATTTCTCTATATTTATGTCAGGCTCTTTTGTTTTAGACAATTTTATAATTTCCTGTGGTTTCTTCAGAATATATTTTCACTAATGCTACTTTAAAATGTTGTTATATAATATGTGTTTATTTGCGCTGATATAGAAAACATGTCTACATTGTTCACATCAGTAAAAAAATAAATGCCAAAGACAGCATACTATGCCTAGACACATAGGCATCGTAAAGAAACACTTACTAAATGATGAAACGCCTCCTCATAAAAATGACTTATGCCCTTTCTGAGCCACATAGGATCATAAATTTCTTATTAATTGTCTATAGATAAGCTATGGTATATAGATAGATAGATAGATAGATAGATAGATAGATAGATAGATAGATAGACAGACAGATAGATAGATACACAGATAAATAGGTCATAGATAGAGATGTTCTGAACTTTTCCCCTTTGTTAAGAACTTTAAGTAAACTGATAATGAATTAAATAAATCTAGCCACAATTTGTTCACAATCTAATATAAAATATGAGTTCCATAAAATTGTATAATCTGTATAAAACTTTTAAAATGTTATGGAAAGAAGCACAGGCAAATAATTTTAGAAACAATATTTGAGGATTAAATGTCCAATTAAAATATTAAAAGGAAATGAAAAAAGACAATTGGAGTCAGTCTCCCCATGCTGATAAACCACCACATACATTAAGTTGAAGGAAGGAGAATTTGTTTTGTTTTAGGCCTTTGTATCTGTCTGAAATCATGAATACTCATAGTTAACAATGTAGTTACAAACTCAGGCAGGTTGCATTAGCACCTCATATGTTCTAGACCTTAAAAATATAACAGAGGACAATGATGTCTGCATTCATATGTTTAATGTAAACATGGGAAGACAAATGTTTCTTTGAATGTCCTCTGTATATAATAAATTGATAAATTAATTAATTAATACTATCTAACTATGTATACTTGGTGGACCAACTGTCATCTAGATATCAAAGTGGAGGATTCTCCACATGGGTCAGAGAGCTGTTTGAAGTAATGACACATAAGCTCTGATGTCCTGTAAGCAAAGAGGAATAATTCTTTCTTGATATATCTCCAGGATTTCTCCTTGAGGTGTATCTTCTATTATTAGCAACTAAGTAGAACCTAGGATGTCACTTGAATTTCCCATCTCAGCACTGCACTTGCATGATTAAGCAGCCACAAGAGCTAATAATGCTCTAAGTTTGCTCTTAGTCACAGCTGTGTTTAAGTCAAATCAGGGTGAAGTGGGTGTCGATGAAGGTGGTAGGTACCTTAAGAATAAGATGACACAGGTTGCAAGGCACAGGCTTCTGCACAAGGTACAGGCCACCTTGCACACACTGTGGGGGCTGTTTCCAGGGCCTTTCTAGTTTGCTGCCGCTCTTAAAACGATTGCACAGCTTGAGCATACTGCAGAAACCCAGCTGAGGAAGTCACCGACTATCCAGAATATGGTAAAAATCCATGCAGTTATGAGCCAAATTGTCAAATTAATTAGCTATTAGTGATGTTAATAATCTTAACACTTTACTCATTAATGGTTTCAGGCATTTTAACTTTAATAAAAAGTTAGAACATTGTCGACAGAGTATTTGTTTACATCTTAGAAAAATCTTGTCATGTGAAATAAATCAGAAGGCATCTTCATCCCACAGGGAAAATAAACACGTTTCTACTAACCTTAGTGACCACTAGCGAATAAATGGAAAATAGGTGTGCCTCTTCAGAGTGATTAAAACAGAGGCATGTGAAGAGCAGGGAGCCAGCATAAACAACTTGACACCATTATGTAATACTTTAAGTCATGTGACACAAAGAATGTACCTGACTCATTCAAGTTAATTTGTATGTTTATATTTTGTGGAACAATTAATGCATAATATATATTTATATAGATAAAATTTAGTGCTTATATAAGACTATGTAATCGGTCTTCATTTAATGTAGCAACACCTACTCAAGAAAAATGATCAACAGTTCTTCTGAGGAGTCCTTTCACAGACGTGTTATCCAGAACTTATGTAAATAGATAGTCTAACACTCTGAAAACAATCCATCATTGATCTGTTTCCCTAATATTCAGGATATTTCAGTATGATAAATCTTCATTCCCTAGGAAAGATTTAGCAAAATAATAAGAGTATGTCAGCACTCCTTCCAATGTTAAGCTGAAAACTATAAAACAAAACAGGTCTAACATATCTTCTTATAGTGTGTAAAAGTCAATCCAAGAGACAGAGCAGTCTAAAAAACCCATACTGATACTTAAAATCACATCTATGATAAGTGATTTTGGACAAGGAATAAAGATTAGTATGGACAAGACTTTTGGTTTCATTGTTAGCAGAGCAATAGGTAGGTAGTTAGGTGGGTGGGTAGGTGGGTAAGTAGATAGGTAGGTGGATGGAAGGATATATGGATTGCGGAAGGATGGATTGGTGGATGGATGGTTGGATGGATTGATGATAGACAAATAGCTTTGAGGAGAGAATTGTGTTCATATAAGAATGCTAATTTGGCAGCTTTGCTTGAGAGAAGGAAACACTAGGTCTAGAAACTGATTATTGACTTAAAATCTATAATTACTCAAAAAATAGTGAGATTTTTCTAAGTATAAGGAACAATTGTATATAATTGTGTTTGTGTTTGTATGAGTGTGTGTGAGAGTATGGTATTTGTGTATATGAGTTTGTATGAATGTGTGTATGTGTATGCTATAGAATGCAAATTGATTTTCTTCATATAGAGTTGAAAGCTATATGTACAAACAGCAGCAACTTAGCTGTGCTCACTTTCAAAAGAGTTAGATAAAGACCAGTAAGTAAGGCAAAGAAAAAGTAAAGCTCACCTCTGGAAAATTGGATTGGATCTTCAAAAGGCCAAGAATGACTCAGTTTGCTTTTTGGCTGGAATGAATTTAAATATTTATGTTTTTTTTTCCAGTTAATTTTTCTTTTTGATGACAGAAAGCATGCAAAACAGTGATGAATTTTGTTATTGTTGTTGGACATTGATGTTCACGAACAGGATTCTATAGGATGCTTTAAGGAAATCAGACATATAGTAGTTCATCAGCTCACAAGATTATATTCAATAAGTTCCAGGTCATTATTACTTTGAGACATTTATAGAAAAGGAAGAAAACTCTGCAAAAAATATTGAAGTCACCCAAGCATTTCTTGTCTTCACAAAACGTTGACAGTAACCCATACTCCACTCTTTAACTGAGCATAAACCAAGAGCTTCTTTCCTCTCAACACCCTCTTTTTAATTCTTCTCTCATATATCCTGACTGACTAACCCCTCCTCTCATCCGTCTTTCCCCTCAACCTGCCCTCTCTCCCTGACAATCCCACTCTTCCTCCTGCACTTCCCCTCAAAAAGAGTAAGTCTCCCAGGGACCTCAACCAAACAGAGAATAACAAGTTACAATAAAACCAGGCACATAGCACCACATCAAAACTTGTTAAGGCAAACCAGTAGGAGAAAAAGGGTCTTACAAGTAGGCAAAAGAGTCAGAGACAGCACTGCTCCCACTGTTAGAAATTCCACAAAAGACCAATCTACTCAGCCAGAACATATATGCAGAGGATTTAGATCAGACCCCTACAGGCTCTATGATTTCTGTGATCTCCGTGAGTCCAGGTCAGTTAATTCTGTGGGCCATGTTCTTGTGGTATGCCTGATCCCTCTGGTTCCTCCTATCCTTCCTCCCTCTCCTCCACAGGATTCCCTGAGGTATGCCTAACGTTTGACTGTGGGATTCTGAATCTGCTCTCACCAGTTGCTGGATGAAGTCTCTCTGGTCTCCCTGATGACGATTATGGTAGGCCCGTGTCCCAGAACCCACTAACGCAGGACAAGCTGTAGGTTGAAGGTTTTGTGGCTGGATTAGCGTTCCAAACCCTCCTCTCAAAGCCTTGCCTGCTTATAGAAGGTGGCCGGTTCTGGCTCCACGTCTCCCATACTAGGAATTTTTGCGAGGATTACTCTGTAGATTCCAAAGAGTTTCCATTGCTCTAGGTTTTTACTTTACCCTAAAATTTCCACCAGTTCCAGCCATTTTACCCATTATTCCCCAACACACACCTGATCTTTCCTGTTTCTCGCCCCACCAGCACCTGTCCCCTAGTGAAATCTATCCCATTTCCCCTCCCATAATGCCAAGGAGGTGCTTCTTAAATGTACCCAAAACACTGGACAAGACAGCAATGCTCAACCATGATAAGACGCATTGGTCAAGTGACCCCCAGATGTAATTCGTGAGAGTGTTGATGCTATATTGTTTTTTTTTTGTTGTTGTTGTTGTTGTTGTTGTTGTTTTTGTTCTGTTGTTTTGGTTTTATGTTTGTCTTTTGTTCTTTTACTAAAAGAACTGGATGAATTATACTAATCAATTTGTTTAGTAAATAACTTCTCATATCCACCCTTCACCTTAGCAACCTCTCCCCCAAAATAAAAGACACACACACCCAAATAAACAAACAGAAGCAAAGCATAGAAAACAGCTCCGCATGGAATCTGTGGTATATCACTGAGAGTCCCACAGAATATCCCTCTGTCCACACATCTTCACTTACAAATGTTCATCACAATGAGTCATTGGTCTGGTAGTCGATCTCCGGCTTCAGAGACACCACCAATATTGCATCATCACCTGGCCTCCTCCTGGTTATCCTACATTTGCTCTGTCTGATAGAGATCCTGCCGCTTTGGATCAGCAAGATCGGCCCTTTGAACTGTCCAAATCATTGGCAGATGATACAGAGTTTTACTAGCTCTCCTTTTCGTGAACCGCCCCTGCAAGCTCTCCAGCTGTGCTCCAGCTAGGCCAACCAAAGCCACCATTGCAAGGAGGCAGGTTCAGCTTTCCTGCTCTCATGCCACTCCATGGCAGATGAGTGGCAGGGTCAGCTCTTCCACATTCATGCCCTTGGGGCCTGCTCACGCCCACTCCCTCCCCGGGGTCAGCTCCACTGTGCTGCTTCACAAGGTCCAGGCCTTGCTCTCCTGATTTCTGTCTCAGGTAACAAGGGGGGCCTGCTATCAGGAGCACCGCATTCTGTGAGGGAGGGGGCCAGTTCTGTACAGCTCCTGGACATCTACATGGTCCCAGGAGGCTGACTCAATGGTAGTATGTGGCACAGAGATCAAGCCTTGCTGCTGCGGAGGCATAGACCCAGACATACCCCTCAGTGGCAGCTTGGACTAGGACCTCACCATGGCCTCCAGGTGGTAGGGCTGGCCGCTCACAACAGGCTACCCCTCTCCACCCGCAAGTCTCCAGTACCGTCTCTCTTCATAATGAGAAACCTACTCCACTCTCTTTCTCCCCCGTCTGACCACTGCACATTTGCACACTGTTTTGGCTCTCACTGCAGGATGGCCATGAGACTGACGGGTCCCTGGGTGGCATCCTACCTCCGTACTGTGTGGAGTGCCAACAAGGCAAGAGGGTGTATATGACCAGCTTGTTCTATGCACTGGAGAGCAGGTCTGGGGTCGGCAGGTCTCTATCTGTCTTCCTCATCTATGCTGCAATGTGGTGGTAGGCAGGACACAGTGTGTCTATGGCCTCCTATGCTATAGGGTGAAGGGCAGATCTGTGGATGTCTAGTAGCATGGGAGAATTCAAGTCTCTGTCTGTCTTTCTGCTCCCAAGCTGCACTGCCTGGATTTGATTTGTTTTGATTTGATTTGACTTTTAGATGTCCCAGGTATAAAACCAACTTTGCATACCAAGCCAGGCATCAGTCTAGGATGAACAAAACACTGCCATCTGCTCTGCCTCTGACCAGTATAAGACCAACAAGGTGTCTCTTTGCCCATTGCCAGCGGGAGTAAATTCCCTAATGTCAAATTGTTCTGAGAGTTTTATTTTATTTTATTTTATTTTATTTTATTTTATTATTTTATCTCAAGTACATTGAAATGTATGCTTGAATGTTGTTCTAATACCTACAAGCCTTTATGAAGACACAGATTTTTCCATTTAATAGAAAGTGGATTTGCCAAAACATTAATTGTTAACTTTTAAATCAGTGAGTAAGAAGTTTTGATGATTGCTAGCACCCTGCTTTCTGTCAGTTTATACTCACAGAGTACAATTGCAGGGTACTTCCATTTCCAGAAGGAAAAAAAAATAAAGAAAATAAAAGAATTGTTTTTGATTGACGTCACAGTCACATATGGCCCATACTTACCTTACAGTAAAAACTTTGCTTAGTAAAGGGACTTCTCAATATTAAAAAGAAAATTCCAATTACCTTTGTTGTTTCAAAAAGGAGTTTGGAAAGTCAGGGAATGTTTGAGGCTGTGGGAATACATGTGAAAAAGGGAAATAAAATAGTATATTGCATTAAAAGTAACCAGTCCTGTTTTGTTGACTAATGAAAAGCATAGTATTGTTAGAATTATCATGTTTCAGCATCGATGTCTTAAGATGACAGCAGATGACTACCAGATGTCAACAGTTACTGGGAGATTGCTTTAATTTTCTTCCCTTACTCTAAGCCTCGAACCAGATTACTTCATGCCTCAGCATACTACAATCCCACCCATCAGAGATCCCAACAAAATCAATATTTTCATTTATGATAAACCAAAGTGCTAGTATATCTCTACCAATTTCAAGCTTTGCATTAATCAATTCAAAAATGACCTGCACTTTCTAATCTGCTTCCCAAAATAGGAAGAGATCAATGGCTCTTACATGTGCTCTTGTCTTCGGCTTTCCTTTTTAAGTTTTGTTCCAAAGCAAACTAAATAAGATATCTTAATGCTAATAGCAAAATGTTTTCCTCTATATCTATCTGTATTCAGGTGTGAGTCCTACCATAAAAGTAACCCAACCTGTGCTGATTTTCCTATGCATCCTTGCTGCCCCCAAAATGTTGGCAAAGAGACTATATCATAATGGTGTATTTGCATGATCATTAATTTCCCACAAGTTCTGAGGAGCATAAAAGAGAGGGAAAATATTTTTGTATGAGTGCTCTATAAAAATCCATTTATGTTGACATAGTTAAAGGGAAATTTAACTTCCATTCTGTGAAATTTTCTGTTTAGCTTTACAGAGATAGATTTCACCAGCTTGAAATTAAAAGGAATCCCTAAAGATAAATTAATATGATCAATAATATTGCCAAATGTGATTGCTGCTTCCCAGTGGGATTAATAACTGTGCCTCCTCTGGTCTTTGATGTTGTTTTAAGCCTTAATTGGCTAAACGTATTCATGGAGTGTCTTATTATCAAACTCATTATTGATATGTCAAGCATAGTACTGATTGTTCTGTCAATCTCTGTATTTGTTTCCAATGTCTACATATCTGCGTACTGTCGGAGAGGGAAGTGAAAGAGAGCACATATTGTCTTCACATAGAAACAAACTAAGAGTCTGTCACATCAACCCCGAAAAGTTGATATTCATTTTCAGGAAATCTATATATTGTGATTTATAAATGATTTTCTATTTTCCCATTGACCTAATTTTGTATATTATAAATCGTTGATCATCGCTAGTTTTCCAACCTTCGATTATTATGCTACAACAATATTATACTTCAATATCATTTCTTATAAGTATTAGACTATAGATATGAATTAATAAATGTCTTGTGACAAAAAATTTTGGAAAATTTGTAACAATACACAGATTCTAGAAACTATCTAGATATTGTGAAAATGAGATGTTTTCCTTTTTTATCTTTTTTCTTCTTCTGGTTGCTTCTTTTTGCTTTGAATTTTAACTCAACTAGAGTCAATTTCATTTTTTTTTTCCTCTCTAGGTCCAAAGGATTCTGTGGTGAAGAAGACAAATAGATTCATTTTTGAAAAAGAAATTACAGTTATATTACACTAGCAGCTTCTTTCATAGTATTTTAGATTCCTAAAACATAAGTATTTAGAGGAAAATATTTTTACAATTCTTATATATTTACTCTGATTATCAGAAATCTACTGGATTGTTTTTAGGACCCACCTGTTCACTCAACATATTCTTGAAAAGTGCTTCCTACGTGTCCTTGTTAGTGAAACAGTATGATGTTAAAATGGGTGTGTGTGGGAGGTTCTGATTAAAGTTACCTTTCAAATGAAAGGTCCTCGAAGTCAATCTTAAGACACACAAACACGGTTAATAATAGTCCATTAATTATTAATTTTACTTGAATTGAGACCTTGTTGCTGTCATATGTTTGCTACAATTAATGATTTACCTTTTGTATTGTATTTTGATTTGCTTAGCATGAACAATTTGTCAAGTCAATGAAATGAATCCACACTACTACTTTGGGACTAAGTTACTCTTTTCAACTAGTACTTAATTCATATGATTTGAAAAGGTACATAACTGGCTGCAGTACTGCACCAAGAGGAAGTCTCTTAAAGCATAGAAACAGGTGATTTGGGTGAAAGCATACAAACTTGGGCTTATAAATAAGTTCTATAAAACTCATGTGATGTATGGTGGCTGTTGTTAATGCTAATACACCTGACATTTCCTATGAATACCTGCCATATTTTCTCCGCATGAAACAAGGTAACTGGGAAAAGATCAATGGACTCACTAGATGGTCACAGTCTGCTTTGTAATGATGTGTGCAAATATGCATGTATATCTAAATCTACCTTTAAATGTCTTCAACACACACTTTTGTCAATGAATCTTCAAAAACATAACATTAAAAGAGCTTTCCAGTGGCCTGTGAAGACACAGGTGTTAAATGAACCCAGCACCAATTCACTGGTTTGTACTCTAATCAGACTGAGGTCTCCTCACATCCCGCTGGTCTCTTCTCCATGGCTCATGTTGAATTCAAATCTAAGCTTTCAAAATCATTGACAGACTTCATTGAGTAGCTATGTGGTCTAATGAAAATGATGATTGAAGTTCTAAAACAGTATATTATTTCTATCATCTATGTTTTAGGAGATAAATATTTTGATTCTAATGTCTTAAAATTGGTAGGAAAAAAATAACACAAAAGCTTTTTTAAAGAATAAATAAAGCTTATGTTTTATTGCTGTCCCCATGAACAACATTGTCAGCTTACTCTTATTCATGTTGAACATGGCCTTAGAAGCCATGTCAGTATATTTCAAAAGGCCAGGACCAGTCGTTCTGGATGGGCATGAAAGCTAAAATGTCTTCACAGTTCTTGCTTAGACAGACTATTGTTACCACATATTTTACATGCTATTCTCTCTCTTAACAAACCAAATCTTATACAAACAAATTTACACGAGGAAGTATATTATATTACCCTTGCATCTACCAACTTTTCTTCATCATGATAGAATCTCAGAGGCCTGGAATTTGAGATGGTATCTGCATACTTCAATTAACACTTTCATGTCCTGCTTTGATTGGGCTGTAGACTTTTAAACATCACAAATAAAATGCAGTATTTTTTCTTTCTTTTTCTTTATTAATTACACTTTGTTCACTTTGTATCCCCTCTGTGGTTCCCTTCCCCCCTCCAGTCCCAATTCCTCCCTTCCTCCACCCTCTGCATGCACGCCCCTCCTCAAGTCCACTGATAGGGGAGGGCTTCTTTTCCTTCCTTCTGATCCTAGTCAATTAGGTCTCCTCAGGAGTGGTTGCATTGTCATCTTCTGTGGCCTGGTAATGCTGCTTCCCCCTCAGGGGGAGGTAATTAATGAGCAGGCCAATCAGTTCATGTCAGAGACAGTCCCTGTTCCTATTACAATGGAACACACTGGGGTACTGAACTGCTATGGGCTACATTTGTGCAGGGGTCTTAGGTTATCTCCATGCATGGTCCTTGGTTGGAGTATCAGTCTCAGGAAAGACCCCTGTGCTCAGATGTTTTGGTTCTGTTGTTCTCCTTGTGGAGTTCCTGTTCTCTCCAGATCTTACTGTTTCCCATTTCTTTCATAAGATTCCTTGCACTCTGCCCAAAGGTTGCCCATAAGTCTCAGCATCTGTAATGATAGTCTGCAGGACAGAGCCTTTCAGAGGTCCTTTGTGTCAGGCTTCTGACTTGTTCCCTCTTTTCTCCTTCTTCTGATGTCCATCCTCTTTGCCTTTCTAGATAGGGATTGAGCATTTTAGCAAGAGTCTACCCTCTTGATTACTTTCTTTAGGTGTACAGATTTTAGTAGGTTTATCTTATATTATATGTCTATATGAGTGAGTATATACTGTGTGCATCTTTCTGCTTCTGGGATAGCTCACTCAGGATGATCTTTTCCAGATTCCACCATTTACCTGCAAATTTCATGATTTCCTTTTTTTTTTTAATCTGCCAAAAAGATTATCTCCACTGAGCATTTATTTCCACACAGAGGCTGCATTAATAGAATGGTCATTCTTGCGTTTTCTTTATCTTCAGTAAACTTATCTGAATAGATTTAAATTTGTAAGTATTTGGGAATGTAATATTCATTATATTTTATATTCAGCTTTCCCAGGAACTACTTGGTGCTCTCTTACGAAGAAAACTTTTGAAATATTTAACAGAAAATTATCTCAAGCACCCTTCCAGTCTTCTTTCATTTTTATAAAGAGTAAAATTTTTGTGCTTTTGTTTTAATATTTTCCACAAAGTTCTGTTTAACTATACGCCCTATTCCCTCCTTCAAGTTTATCTCATCCTTTATTTAAGATTTCTGAATCTCTCTTTTTTGGTAAAGCCCTCTGACAGATGCTCCATCTCCTTCTTTCTATATTTGTCACCTGCTTCTTCTTTTTTTCCTGTGAGCCTTCTATAGAACATGCAGCCTACTATAGTGTTTTATTTTAATTAATATCTCTTTCTATAAAGAATTCCCTTACCTTCTTGTAGGATTTCCTTTCCTTCCAGAAATGTCTGCTGCTTTTGTCATTGCAGACAGTTTAAATGTTCTTTCCTATTATTTTCAAGTGTTCTAACTTGAAAGTAAGCCTTTTCTTTGTTATTATTTTTATAGTCAGAGACATGAACCAAGATATCCTGTCATTTTGAGGTATCTATGGAAGATTAACATTACCTACATCTATTTCTGCTATCTTTGTTTAGAAGATAATGCTTCTAATGACTCAAAGTTGGTAACTAAATAAGCTTAAAAATATTCAACACAAAAGAGTCCTTTTCATTATTAACATACTCCTACTTTTATATATTCAATTTTTTTTTCATAGCACAGTGGCTTAATTTGGTTTTTTGCATGAGCATGAGTAGAGATACATTTTACTGGAGAACAGGAAAATCAATCCTAGCTATACTACTCAGAAAAGTTACGAGGTAAAAAAGTTCCAGAAGCTGGAAGGATGAGTCAGTACTTAACAACACTTGTTGCCCTTGCATAGGAGCCATGTTAGTCACAGCACCCATGTGGCAGAGGTTTCCTGTAACCTCATGTTTATGGGATTAGATGTCCTCTTCTAGCCTTCATGGTATCACACACATACACACACACACACACACACACACACACACACACACACACACACGCACAAAATGTCCATCAACTCTTGCAGGCATACACACATTAAAATAAAATTTAAAGATCAATCTTTCTCCCCTAATAAGCATTAACTGCCAATATTCCCTGAGAAAAGGAAAGGCCATAAGAGCATGGATGTACATTCTTATCTGTGATGTAGTATTGGTTGGTCCAGTCTTCTGTAGGTAACCACATCTAAATGTGGTTCATGACTACACAGTCGTCTCACACCCAGAAGACAAGAGTTCACAACAATCTTTTCCACCTCCAACACTTATTATTTTCAACCTCTATTCCATATTCATACTATTCATAGAGCCTTTGAATGGGGTGATGAGGATTTCCTGTCTATGGGTAAACACTCAATAGTTACTTATGTTTTGATGAATTATAAGTCTCTGCATTAACATTTACTGCAAAAAAAAAAAAAGAAGTTTCTCTGACCAAAACTGAGAGATGCATGGCTCCGTGGGTATAAATATAAATATTTATAAGGCAAATTAGCAATATTTCAACTCATCAAAACAATGATTTTATATCTTCCTCAGCCATAGCATTTTGATCAGGTTTACAGTACACCCATGAATATTCTCTTGTGGAATAGGCCTCAAAGTCAACAAGAAAGCAGTTGGATGCACACATGAAGCCATATCAACAATTGTCCCAGTGGGAATACCGTGCCTAAAAGATCAGTTTGGTAGCACACAGGGTCCTTAGCTAGACAAGACCAATTGATGACAGTGCCTCAACAGCCTGAATAGCTCTTTCAGGCTCTATGAAAGTAGACCAATTTCATACCAAGGACAGGCAAAACGCTGTTCATATGGACCAAAAGGCCTTACTATCGCTGTGGATGATATATTTTGTACTTCATATTTATTTTTCTTATTAATGTTCATGTAGAATCTGTATGTAATGCTTTCACAGAGTTCTTCATAATGTAATGTCTTGATGAAAGAATACCTCATGGTAGGTAAGCTCCGTGCTTGTGTAACCAGCCATGTCAATCACAACGGACATGTGGTCTTGTAAACTTTTAAACTAAAACCCAACCCTAGAGCAGAGCATCTGAAGAAATCAAGAAGAAAAGAAGCAAATAATGACCTTTTATCTACGAAAAGACCACATTTGGGTATTTGAATAGAGCATCCTGTTAGGAGTCTCAACATGTGGATCCTGGCTCCTTTGAGGGTCAAATAAACCCTTTTGCAAGCTTTGGCTAAGACTATGCTGCAAATCAGATATTTATATTACAATTCATGACAAAAGCAAAATTAGAGTTAAGAAGTAGCAACGAAATTAATTTTATGGTTGGAGGTCACCACAACACGGGGAACTTTATTTAAGTATTGCAGCAACAGGAAGGTTAAGAATCCCTCGAATAGATTAGTTTCCCCATGTAGTATATATTTAGCTTGAAGTGGGCCCGTGAACTTTATATTTGTTCATCATTTCTTCTCGGAAAAAAAAAAAAATATGTCCAAGAGAAAAGCACTTCATTTAGTCACTTGGATTCAGCAGTCAAAATCTCTGCTTTGCAGAATATCACACATGTTATTTTCAGTATGAGGGCTAATCTGTGTGATTATCTCTTTCCTCACTCTTTCCCCACTCCTTCCTCCTCCCCATTCCCAACCTCGGGATGGGATTTCGCTCTTCCTGCCACTTGCCAGTGTGTTAAGATGCCTCTCACACTTGGAGAGCTGTTAGGAGCTGTGGAAAGGAGAAAAACAGTAGGTGTAGACTAGGGTGGAGCAGTGCAGTGTCTGTAGAGAAACTCACAGGAAACTATAGGAAAGCCAGAAAAAAAGGAGAACCAGAGGCTCTAGCCTAGACCTGGCTCTCTCCAGATAAAAATAAGTCAGCTTGGGTGAAAAGCGAGTGTAGAGCAAGGCAATAATACTTTCATGCTGCTTTCCTTTGTAATTTCTAAATGCGTTCTAGGTACTTATCTTTATATCCCCAGGCAAGGGTAGTTCTCACACTAACCAATTAAACTTCTTTTTGCAGCACACAGGATCATTACAGAAATCTACAAGTGGTCAAAATGCATAGGCTGTGTGGTAGCCACAATGGATACACCTACACCTAAGGCTCAGTGAACATCTCAGAAAAATCAGAAAGATGGTAAGAGCCAGAGGTCGAGAAAAATCTGCAATGACAAAATCAGCAGACATTTCTGCAAGATAAGGAACTTCTACAGGAAGGTAATGGAGTCCTTTATAGAAAGGGAAGATACTAATTATAAAAAAAAAAAAAAAACAAAAACAAAAAAAAAACACTAGACTAAGCTGCATGTTCTATGGAAGGCACAAAGGAAAAAGAGAGAAGCTGATGACGATGATAGAAAAAGGGAGATGGAGTACAACCAAGCTCTTTCATAGGGCTTTACCAGGAAAGAGATTCAAAAATGATAAATGAAGAATGGGATAAACTTGAAGGAGAGAATAGGGAATATAGTTAAACAGAACTTTGTGGAAAATATTACAGCAACAACACTAGGTTTTACTCTTTGTAAAATGGAAGATGACTGGAAGAATACATGAGATAATTTTCTCTTAGGGATTTCAAAAATTTTCTTCATAGTTCCTGAGAAAGTTGAATCCAAAATACAATGAATACTACACTGCAAATACTGGCAAATCGAAATCTATTCAGATGGGTACAACTGAAGATGTAGAAAATTCCAGAATGAAATTATCATTCTATTTACGTAGCCACTGCGCAGAAATAAACGCTCATGGAGATGGTCTCTTTGGCAGAAAAGTCCTGCATTTCTGAAGTTAAAACTGTCATAGACCAGTCTTCTACGTAGGACAGGAGGTTGCACCCGCGACCCACAAAGCCCCAACAAATGGTTACCTAAACAAGAGGACAATGGCAACACAGATTGTCATGCTAGTGAGAATGGGCAACATTCACATTTTCATAACCTAAATCTTAGATACTTAAAGGGCAATATCAGAGCTCTGTGTATGCATATTAACCTTTCCTGAAAGGTCTGTGTTGATGCCCCTTTGAATTCAGGAGTGGGGTGTTTACTTTGATGTCTTTGCTCCATTCTCCCATACAATGATAGAAACAAAGGCCCAGATCTACAGAATTTAGGAAATATCCACAAGCTAGAAGGAAGCCACATGTCTTCATTTGAAACACAGAAGACAATCTGCCTTTTTTTTTTGTCACATTATGAAGATTAAGTACATACATCCATACACATTATGAACCTTAAGTACATAGCAAAGAAGTAAAGCATACCCTAAACTTTAGCTTTTTCCTGTGGTTTTTACTTGGACTGTGTCTCTCTTCTTCGCTGCTTCCACCCTTTGGAGAAGCACAACCCTCACTCCCACCACAAGAAAATACACCTTAGGGTGCTTCATAGCATAGCTTACCTCTTGCCAACTTAGAGGGGAAGCTTTCTGTTATTACAGTTGGAAATTCGCCTCCATTGTTTTTATTTTTCTGCCACAAGACTGACAGCCTAAAATATCAAACATTAAAGTTTTAAGTATTTTAAAAGAAACTCAGTGCCATCCAGATTCAGATTCAGACACTAGAGTTTCCACATGAATTCTGATTTGCCTTGGCTTAAATGAGGAATCCATGGATGTCTAGAATACAATGGAAGGGCATTCAAGCGAATAATGACAGTTCCTTGTCAATGTCACCTTATCAAGCCTCAAACACTTAGTGGCTGTAGACATTGCATTTTGCCCAATTGAGGTCATGTAATACGAAATCTATCATATTGTACAGTAGCTAGTCCAATGTTTGTTCTTTCCTCAAATTGTGAACAGTATTTCATTTCATTATTTAAATTTAAAATGTACATAACTTGGAAATGTGCTCTAAGAGATAGGCAATCTGATACAACCTTTTTCTCTGTCCTTAAACAAAACATATTCTACTTATACACCTTTAAATCTTATAGTTTGGGGAGATTCTTAAGGGATAGTCACTTGAAAACAGTTTTTTTTTTTTAAAGAATTGTTCCAGAAGCTTAATTAAAAAATTAATTAAACAACATGGTACCTAATCTTTATATTTTTCTGTACAGGGGAAATATTTGCTATATTTCCTAATAAGAATCTAAAATCATTAACTCATAAAAATATACATATCAAAATCAAACTGATAGTTCAATATACACATAGGGAAGAGATGTTTGCAAACATTAAACTAAAAATAAGTCCTCATAATTAATAACAAAACATCAAAAAGATTTTACAATGGACAGATAATTGATAGGAAACTATAAGCAAGATTAATTTGCCAATGAATATAAAAGCATGTTCAATTACATTGATAAGAATTGGAAGAAACATTGGAAGAAAGCAATTAAAGTAATTAACAACACAATATTTTGAACCTAAAAAATGGCAAATACTTGAGATGATGAATATGATTGCTATTGTCACCTGAGCATCACTTATGGTGTACGTTTATTAAAATGCTGGTCATTTGTTACTAGCAAATCACTAACGAAACATAATCACTTTGTGTCAGTTTGAAATAAAAATGCACTTAAATTTTTTAAAACAATAATCTGGCTAGTAAAAAAGGTAAAATTGCATGTACTCCTATACACTCCCTGTATCCATTACATTTCTATTCGATAGAGAGGAGACTTAAACTAAAGGATGTAATAGGCCAAAGCGCCTCTCAGCAGACACCAATTTTGTCCAGTGAAACAAGACAATCAGAGTCTACTTTCTACCTCTTATAAGTCTTATAATTTCCAAGACCTTTTAATTAGGTATAAGTTCATCAAGTAGGGAAGACTTGTTTTATTGACATTCAGTTTTTTACTAGGCAAAGCTCACACTTGAAGGAAGAAACGCAAGTTACAGTGTGTGCTATACAGCTTGCATTTATATTTTCATGAATATTGTGTGATAATCATTAAAGATAAAGAGATAGAGGAGGGGGTACGTGGAGCAGTTGGAGGTAGGAAGAAGAAGAAAATGATATGATTGTTTTTAATTTCAAAATTACTTTAAAAGGAGTAAAGAAGTTTATGTTTTATTTCATATACACCTTAACTTGTGGCCTAAGAATCGCATTAGTCTGTAGCTTATTATTTTATCTCCTATGCTATTGGTTCATCTTTGACCTTATATTTTGTCACAAGTCATCCTGTCACTGTTTCATTATTAACTTTTTGAGCCTAGACAAGCAGCCTGATTTCACTCGATTATAGTGCTTGATATCTTCCTCATTTCTGATTTTCTAACGCTGCCTTACCCAATAAAATATAAAAAATTAGTATCAGAGCATGGCATGGTAGTGTATATCCATGACCCCAGCCTTTTGGGGGCCGAGACAGGAGGTTAGCAAGTTCCAGGCCTGACTGGAGTATGTAACATAATGAGAGAGAGACAGAGAGACAGAGAATTTCATAGGAAGAAGTGTTAATGAAATGAGATGAAAACCTACGGAAAATTAATAACAATAGCAATAATAATAATAAAAATAATAATAACAAGAAGCACTTTTAAAGATACAGTGTAAAAATAATCAGTTAGAAACTACATCAAAAGATTAGGAAAGATCATTAAAACAAATAAGTAGCTCAAAGCACATGTGTATGTATACATACATATGTACGTATATACACGCACACACATAAATGATTGTGCGTGATGAAAATATAGTTTACAATAAAGAAAATCAAGTTTACATCTGAAATCTCTTAAAATATAGAAATAAGAATTTGAAGGCTGGAGAAATGGCTTAATTAAAAGCACTTTTGCTCTTGGAGAAGATACAGGTTCAGTACCTAGCACCCACATGGTGTTTCATAATCATCTGTAATTTCAGGTCCAGGGCATCTGATACCTTCTTCTGAACTCCACGGGCACCATTAATGAATTCAGTGCAGAGGCATGAATCTAAACAAAACACTCATATATAAAATAAACAAAACTTTAGAAATATTTTAATGAGTTGGCAGTGTAATAAATAAAACCATCACAATATTCTTATCATGTGGAGGAAGAAGTTTGGAGGAAGATAATAATCTATAGGTCATCTTGTAGCCTTCTCTGGTTGATCATATTATATAATGTATAATCTTTAAATAGAGGAAAAATATATTTATATTATTTAGTTCATGGACAAAACATAAACTATATATAAGAGAGGGGGTAAAGAAGATAAATGTCATAGAAAAAGCAGAGCAAAACAATCTGTGAGATAAGAAGAGAGAGGATAAATGACATCATCCAAACAGCCAAATGAGTGAGCTGAACACAAGGGAACACAATGAGCAATATTTAAATGGTGAAGCTGGAGGAAAGAGTGTAATTTTTCACATGGCTATTTAAAGGCCAAGCAGCAAGAGGAGACACATACTACAAAAGACAGCTATAGCTGTAGAGCACTCTCAAAGTATTCATAAACAATTACACAGATATTCAAGTAAAATAATGTACAAAGAATAATACCCTAATATAAACCACTACTTAAATTGTATTATTCATTTAGACAAGATTGATTTTAAGGAAAAATTGCTAATGTGCTAACAAAGACTGATGGAGGAGTGACAGAAATAGACAATCCTAATAGATTACATATGGTATGAAGCCATTCACAGTTTGCATTTTGAAGAACTGAAAAATTCTAAAAATTGTGAATACATTATTGGGTTCCAGGGCCCAGGAAGAAGAGGCATGAGACAAGAATACGGATGTGGATATAAAAGTGAATCATGTGTGCCAGCAATTGTTGTGTCGGTATCATGATTTTGTTGATGGATATACAAACTTTCACCGGTGAAAATATTCTTTATTTACTATACACAGAGAAAAGATGTAAACCTGGAGAAACCTGGAGACTAGGTGAACTATATCCCTGATGATGCCCTACATTATGCTAAATGATTTGCAAAATGTTACTACAGGAAGAGATTTCTGCAACACTTATTAAATGTGCGCCAAAATTTAAGAGAATTTTAAAGTAAGAAATACATTGAATAAGTAGCCACGGACTCCATATTAAATCTATCACATTTAAAATTCTTGTATATTGCTTCACTCTGCATTACAACAAGATTCAGCTGTATGAACTAGCAATCAATAGTTTTCCTTTAGTAAGGCCAACCAGAGCACTGAGCCTATAGGACAAGACTGCCCTCTGAACCCTGAACAGGGGAAAGGCTCTTCTGTAGACACATGGAGAAATCTGTGAACAAGAGTGTGAGCCATGCACCAGCAAGATCACTTAAGTAGCAATTTACACAAATTTATGGAGATTAAGTACGGACTTCTCTGAGAACAAGCCAGTCTTAGACAGGCAGATTGAGGATAGCACAAACACTTTTTGAATGCTACCTTCAACACAAAATAGGATTCTCAGTTTAAAGTAGAGGGGAAGAGTAAGTCATGGTCCTACAATGAAGAGTAGACAAGCAGTCACCATGAAGTAAGTTCACATAACCCTCCAGAGGAAAGTGTCATGCTTTGGCAGGGAAATAATTTTTAAGTAGACCTCTCCTTTTACAACCCCTTTCACTCTTCATACTGGATTTAAGTGAGAGAAGGTACATCAATGACAGGATCACCCACCATTTCAAAGACATAACCTGGCATTTTTACAGCTAGAGAAGGAACAAGATTGAAGAAAGAAAGACAGAGAGAAAGAAAGAAAGAAAGAAAGAAAGAAAGAAAGAAAGAAAGAAAGAAAGAAAGAAAGAAAGAAGAGAGGGAGGGAGGGAGGGAGGGAGGGAGGGAGGGAGGGAGGAAGGAAGGAAGGAAGGAAGGAAGGAAGGAAGGAAGGAAGGAAGGAAGGAAGGAATAGCAGTGGGGAAGAACTGTTAGTATTCCTTTCTACAAATAACCCCACTGCATCAGTGACACTGAATGAACAGGAAGCCTGCAGGCTACTTTCTCTTTCTATTTGCTATCTCATGCTGCAGGATGATGGCTGAGTTTAGTCTTGCTATGAGATGCCGAAGCGTATAAAGGGCTGGGTCCTGCACATCCACAGCTGCAAGAGCTCCATGACATAGGGCAATAGCAGGATATCTAAGAGTCTCAATGAGGGCCCAGTGTTGATGGTTTAGCAGAAGCAAGAAGCCTTGAACAAGATTAACAACTCACTGCAGTGGACATTCAGCAAGCAAAGATGTTTGGGCAAAAGGTATACTGAGTGACACACTGCAACTTCCAAAGCCACTACAATAAATGGGTACGTGATGGGGAGGAAAGACAGGGAAGCAAAACGGTACATGCGCAGAAGGTAGTGGTTGAGGAGGAGTAGGTTGTTGCTTAGAGGCATAGGTAGGATGTTTCTTGTTTGTTTCTTTTTTATTTCTCGTTTTTTCTTTCTTTTCTTTTCCTTTCTATTTTTTTTCTTTTTGAGGGGAGATTACAAGAGTGAAAGAATGCAGAAAAAAAATTGGAAATGAGTGGATTTGGGGAGCATAATTTAAAATTTTCATAGTTTTAATAAAATTGTGTTATAATGAGCCAAAATAAAACAAAAGTGAATATACTAGATACTGTCTTGGAAACATGACAAAGCACAGGAAGGAATGCATTCATACAGTGCGCTTAGGCCTGAGCAGGGTATGCCCTGAAGTAAGTGAACAGAAAAAATCAATAGAGGACAAAAAAAGACATAAGCTCTGTATGACAATTTCAGTGCTATACCACACCAATAACCAGAATGTCAGAAACAGAGGGAGAGAAAAATCAATCAAATCAAAGCAATATTATGATAATAGATGAGAGCACCCCAAATTATGCAGCCCAGTCACAGAACCAAGAAGTTCAGAGATTTGAAAGAAAACAAAGCAACAAAATACAAACCCAAATTTAAAAGCTTTATAAAACCAAAGACAGAGAACTTTTAAAGTATCTTAAAAAAATAAAGAAAGAAAATAAACAGTATAGGAAACTACTCTTGAAATAGACTAAAAATGGAGTGAAATATTTAAAGTACTGAAGAGAAAATGCATTAACACAGGATTCTTCAGGCAGTGAAATTATCCTTTAAAGATAGAAAGCTAATACACTCTTTGTCATACTAGCAAAACTGAGTTACTCACAGTTATCAGACATGCTCTGCAAAATTTAAATGGAAATTGACATAGATTAAATGCTGGTCATGTGTATGTATGTGTGCACATGGACATGTTTAAATACATGTGTATACGTATGGGGTATATGTATGCTTATGTACATGTGAATGTGACCCTTACTTTAATTCATCTAAAGGAGTAACTTTATGATAATTATGGTCAAACATTTGGATAATTGACTTGTTACTGAGTGAAGTACATAACAGCATCATCTCAAGAATGACGGAAAGGAATTTGTCATGGTGTCTCCTCACAGAACTAGAAAAGTAAGTAAGACAGTTACCAAAGAAAACTCTCAAGCCAAGGTATAAAATATACCCATAAACTTGGTCAGGCGTGAACTGTTTGGCCTGCTCTTTGATCACCTTCCCCTGAGGAGGGAGCAGCCTTACCAGGCCACAGAAGAAGGCAATGCAGCCACTCCTGATGAGACCTAACAGACTAGGATCAGAAGGAAGGAGAGTAAGACCTCCCCTATCAGTGGACTTCAGTCGGGGCATGCATGAGAAGGGGGAAGAAGGGTGGGATTGGGAGGGGCGTAGGGAGGGATCTACAGGGGGGATACAAAGTGAATGAAGTGTAATTAATAAAAATTAAAATAAAAATATAAAAAAAAACAGGCAACATAGAAAATAAGTTTGGTGGATACCTCTGTGACTGTTGTTTATGTCACATGTGTAGGTGAGTTCGTGACCTCACACTGGACCATCTGGTTTCATCTGGTTCTCATAACCTACTTTGCAGTGGGCTTGTTGATGTCAGTGTGTGTGTGTGTCTGCCTGTGTCTGAGTGTCTGTGTATCTGTGTGTTACACCTAATCTTTCTTGTTATTTCTAGGGGCCTATTCAAGAGAGTTGACTTTTCTCATGAGCCTTGATTACTTGATTTACTAGACTACTATACAAACCATTGTTCTTTTGTGTGACTCAAATGTCCCTTTCTTAAGCGTATTGGCTATGTAAACAGCCCCCAGCTGCATCCCTCCCTCTCACATATGAGCTCCTCTGCAGAGTACCCCAGGAACTATTATATCAGAATTCTCTGGGGTAAAATTCAAGGGAATATGGAGAAACTGCTTCATAATCTTCTCAGACACACCTCATCCTCATGATTTCAACCCCGTGCTTCTGTGCCATACTAGTGACTTCCCATTTACAGACCCTTTAGCACAACCAGGTTCCAGTCCCCGTGTTTATTCACACCGACCCCCTACTCATCCAAACAAGCCAGTTACTGGGTGCTTGGCCAAATAATAAAGGACCATTCTGCCAAGCAAAGAAAAATAAAAATAAAAAAAAAAAAAAGAACTTGGTCAGGAAAACCCTAGAGACATCTGAAACTTTAGAGGCTCTTGTCAGTCCTTTTGATTTTTCTCAAGAAGGAGAGAGGGTAGATATAGCTGAAGATGCCACTAAACCCACTGTAAGGTATAGAGATGTCAAACTTAACTGAGTTTAACATGTATCCCCTCTGGCTACCTTTGAAAATGTTGGAAGATACTATACAGGCTACTGGAGGGAAAAGCCATCAGTGGTCTTAGCAGTCTAAGAACTCCATTTAACCAAAAAGCTAGCCTGTCAGGCACTATGTGCTAGCCAGTTCAAAAGGAGCACATGGTGTTAGGGGCTCAGCAAATGCCCTGTGATTGAATCTGAGGTCATCTCTCCAGGAGAAAAAAAACATGGCTGGATGGTAAAGCAACTCAACATCACGTGCCTAATGAGGTCACAGGTGTGGGAATGTAAAACATGGTAGTTTCTTAAAAAAAAAATCTAACGTAGCATCACCCAGATAGATTATTGTGTTATTATGATCCCTCAAATCCTTACCTGGTCTTCTGGCTTTTTAGTCATCCCTGCCTTCTGTAGTCACAGTGGTCTTTCAGATATATAAACTTAATGCCTCAATGTTCTTGCTAAAATCCCATGACGGATTCTCTTTCCCACTAATATACAGCCTACGCACGTGCATGATGCTCAAAGACTGCCCGTTTCTGCTGGGTTGTCCACCGTCAGTCCTTTAGATCATTTAGAGCCACCTGTGTTTGCTCATACCTGATCCACTCCAGGGGAAGCCCACTAACTCAGCAGCTTCTCCTGCAGTGTTCACTCTTTAGTTGCCAGTGATGATTTTATGCCAAACAGCAAACCCTTTGTTGCAGGTATTGTGTTACTTCAGTATTTTAATGAGTATTTACCATAAGAACTGGTATTTCATAGATGGTAAATTAGAACATTTAAAATAAAAAAAAAGAGAGAGAAAATACTCTAAAGGAAAAACTTTAAGAAGCCTAGATTGTCTATACAGCCTGAGGGGTGGTTTCTGCAGCTTTGAAAACAAACAAACAAACAAACAAACAAACAAACAAACATATAAACATCTTACCCCAGATCCTCTTTCTTGTTTATCTTCTATAGGTGTACAGATTTTAGTATGTTTATCCTATCTTACAGGTCTAGTATCTACTTATAAGTGAGTATATACCGTGTGTGTCTTTCTGCTTCTGGGATAGCTCACTCAGGATGCTCTTTTCTATATCCCACCATTTGCCTGCAAAGTTCATGATTTCCTTGTTTTTAATTGCTGAGTAGTATTCCATTGTGTAAAAGTACCACAATTTCTGTATCCATTCCTCCATTGAGGGACATCTGGGTTGTTTCCAAGTTCTGGCTATTACGAATAAAGCTGTTACAAACATGGTTGAGCAAATGTCCTTGTTGTGTACTTGAGCGTCTTTTGGATATATGGCTAGGAGTGGTATAGCTGGATCTTGGGGAAGCACTATTCTTAATTGTTTGAGAAAGAGCCAGATTGATTTCCAGAGCAGTTGTACAAGTTTACAATCACACCAGCAATGGAGGAGGGTTTCCCTTTCTCCACAACCTCATGAATGGATATAACCTAGAACCCCTGCCCAGATGTAGCCCATCACAGCTCAGTATCCAAGTGGATTCCCTAGTTAGGGGAATAGGGACTGTCTCCTACATGATCTCAAAGGCTGGCTCTTTGACCCCTCCCCCATGAGGGAGGAGCAGCCTTGCTAGGCCACAGAGGAGGACATTATAGCCAGTCCTGAAGAGACCTGATAAGCTAAGGTCAGATGGAAGGGGAGGAGGACATCCCCCATCAGTGGACTTAGAGAGAGGCAGGGAGGAGATGAGGGATGGAGGGTGGGATAGGAAGGGAATGAGGGAGGGGGCTACAGCTGGGTTACAAAGTAATTAATATAAAAATAATAAAAATTTAATTAAAAAAAGAAAACAAAGAAACAACAAATCTCCCAAGTTAGTTTTGGGTTCAAATTGGGATGCCAATCGCAGAACTAACAAAACTTACTCAGTTTAAAAGGACTGCAACTTAAAGTGCTTAAAAATCAAGATACATTTTTAATGAAGAGGCCTTTTGCAATCTCATTGATCATAGCATCTGTTATACAGCTGAGTATCATTACTTAGAATGCATTGCATTTTTTTTTACCTTAAATTTTTATTTTTTCTGTTAATTACAGTTTATTCACTTTGTATTCCAGCTGTAGCTTCCTCCCTCATTCCCTCCCAATCCCACCTTCCCTTCTTCATCTCCTCCCATGCCCCTCTCCAAGTCCACTGATAGGGGAGTTCTTCCTCCCCTTCCATCTGACCCTAGCTTATCAGGTCTCATCAGGACTGGCTGCATTTGTCCTCCTCTGTGGCCTGGCAAGGCTGCTTTCCCCTTCGGGGTGGGGTGGTCAAAAAGCCTGCCACTGAGTTCATGTCAGAAGCAGTCCCTGTTCCCCTTACTAAGGAAGCCACTGAATTGCATTTTCTAAGTTTTGCCCAGAGCTCATCTGTAGTAAGTAGCTTGGCATGTTTAGCATGTTCAAACCGCAAGTAATTTAGCACTTACAAAAGTACCTTGGTGATTTGAGTCATAATCAGAGAGTAATTATGATTTGTTTGAAAATGGACCATGATATGTGATTATTGTATCACATACATGAACTGAATTTATTGACTTTCTAAGTTTTGTGCACAGTAATTACTCTGAAATGAAGCAAAGCCAATTTTGCTTGTTTCTATCAACTCAAAATGTGCAAGAAAATGAGATTTGTACTTTGCCAACTTCTATTGTTCTACTTGTTCTAACTATTGTGGAGTTTATCATTCGAAATCTATACCTCAGCCTTTTGATTTAATCAAAGAACTTGTTTAAGATACAGGCAATAATAGATTTTTAGACCAAGCCAAGCGGTAAAAGCATCATTTCTCTCAAAATGTATCTAATGGAGTTGGGAAAATGGCTCAGTGTGTAAAGTGTTTGCAGTATGAGAGCCAAGTCTGAATGCCCAGCAAGCACATTAGTGTATAGTGGGACTGGTGCTTGTCTGTTCTACCAGTTCTGCCAAAGCTGAGACAGTGGAATTTCTCTGGCAATGTGGTTATAAGTACCCTAGTTGAATCAGTGAACTCTTCATTTAAGCAAGAGAACCACATTGACATATCTGTTGGAAAGTGATGAAAGCCTCCGAATGTGAACCTTTGACCTCTCGCATACATACACACACGGATGAATACTCACATACAAAAGAACTCAAACACTGGCAAGCATGTACACACACACACACACCACACACACTAGAATCTGTTTAACAACTTTTCAGTACTTAACCAGGTCAAAGCAAGCTTCATTCACATGAGCCACTTTCTATGACTATTATTTTTGTAATAAATGATGAAGTAAATAGAAACTACTATGTGTCTAAAAATGTAATATTTGTTATAGTAAAGTCTTTCATTGATTCATCGTTTCGATCATTTATATAGATTTACTACTTATGTATTTTATATAAAATAGACTATCACAGCACTGGTTTTTTCTCAAGGCAAGTAAAGTGACTTTCAGTTTATAGTGTGGTAAAGGAGAAATGCAAGTAATTATCAAGGGAAAACACCAGTATGTGCTTTGATCCAAGAGGCAGAGAACACTGGTGAAATGTATATATATATATATATATATATATATATATATATATATATATATATATATATATATA
>NW_026591597.1:3777414-3800625 GCF_907164565.1 Psammomys obesus | reverse complement strand
ATATATATATATATATATATATATATATATATATATATATATATATACATATATATATATATATAAAGGCAGCAGAGTTCATATGGACACTAATGGCAAATCGTCTCTACAAACTAAAAGCAAAAGAACAATGGATGACAGCTCATCCCTGAAGTTACCTGAGCAAGACTCCTGTTTAGAGATCTGTCCATGAGATTGGGCTTAGATCCACAGAAGAAAACACATTCAGACCACTGATCTACAAATTTTCTAGTTGTCCAGGCTATCCTAAATATCACAGCTTCCCACTTTCATTGAAATTTCCTACATTCATTTTTAAATGAGTCAGTAACAGGTCCCATCCAAAAAAGAGTACAATTGTATTTTTGTTCTTTGAGAAAAACAAAAATTCTGCCAGCTTTCCAATCCTGTTTCATCGTGTGCTGACTCTCAAGAGTTTCTTTGACACTATCTTTAAATGAATCCCTTATCAAGTCTGGTTGTTAAGAATCACAGGTCTTCACCTGAATTTGTTTCAAGGTCTTGGTGCTGTGCACGAGTCCTCATTAGGGAAATGGCAGAGCCTTGATGCTTATTTAGTTTGGAAAAGAAAATGATACCTCATGTCTGAGCATGCTAGTTTTTTGTTTTAAAAATAAATGTGAGATCTGAGAGTCAGGTGGACCTACATAGCTCAGACCAAATTTCTGAATCTGGAAAGTGGTTTGGGGACTAAAACAATCTGGGGAACTATTTTTATTCATTATTTTAAAATTATTTTTAGAGGATACTAAGATTATTTACAAACTCACCACAAAGAGACTTTAGCATAGGAGTGTGTCTTTTCAATACATAGAAACTTTCTCTTCATTAACTTAGAGAAATATACAATCAGTCTGTAATGAGAACATCATAAGATCTTACCAGTAAACGTCTTTCTTTCAAAGGACCTCAGGCTTTTTCTATGTGTAGGGAAGGAGTTGATTTAAGAAATATATGGAAAACACCTAAGAAAAGATAGCAAGAAGTCTATATTCTGAATATAGAGCAAACATTACCAGTGAGTCACAGCAAATTTTTCTGTTGGAGCTAAATATGGTTTCAGAGTTAGTGACAGTACAGTGCTTTTCAGAGCCAAATCAGTAGGAGCTAGAAAAAGAGATATAAGCTATTTATTTGTTATCAGCCAGATCCCTCAGGACTTTTCTGCCATTAATAATCCTCATGTAAGCTAATTCTACAGATTCAATATTTCCCTTAACTTTTTGACAATCAATTCTTATTTTTTAAATTTTAATATAATGACATTATAATTATAATATAAGGCAGTGTTCCATTATGGCCTCTTTTTCTCTAATTGTTTTTATACACACACACACACAAACACACACACAAGCACACACACACATTCTTAAACACATAAACACAACCTTCTCACTCTCAAATAACTGTAACTATATTGTTCTATCTTCATTAAAGATTATACTATTATGCACATATATTCTAATTCACACATTGGTAGGTATCTAGGGTGATTTTTACAACATATTAGTTCTTGTGAACAGAACTAAAATAAACTTGAATGCATAAACATCTCTGACTTAACTGACCTAGACGTTTTGGGAAAGTAACTAACACATTTTAAATTTTATTTGTTTGCTTTGTTTTGTGTACTTGTACAATCATATGATTTACTTTTGTATTTAATTGTTCATACACATATTTTTTCCTTTATGATATTTACAAAGTGATATTGTGAATGCTAGCACGGTTCTGTTTTGTTTTTTTAATATCTTCTTTCCTTTAAAAGAAAGGTGTTGGGGGCTGGAGAGATGACTCAGGTTAAGAGTTCTGTCTGTTCTTCCAAAGGTGCTGAGATCAAGTCCTACCAACCACATGGTTGGTGACTCATAACCGTCTATGAAGAAATCTGGTGCCTGCTTTTGGCCTGTGGGCACACCTGCAGGTAGAATACTGTATTAAAAAAAAAAGACTACAAAAAAGAGACTACAAAGAAATAATAAATGAATGAATGAAAAGTGTTCAGTATTTTCAAAGAAAGCATGCTCACTTAGATATTTGTTACTTATAACACACCATCTAAATATAACACTTTTCCTAAGTGTTGCTGAATATGGTTTTCTTTCTATTGGCTATTTCCATTTTACAGTTAATTTCTCACTACATTGTACTTTAAGTGGTTACTGAAATTTTACCTTGACAAAATCTGTACCAGTTAATTCTGAAGCTTAATATGCTTTAAGTTTCCTAAATGGTGATGGTAATAAAGTGAATTTCTATTTTTCTGCCTATGGTACTCACCTGAATTGACTTACTATTTCTTTTTTCTTGTGATATATTTGTTATTTTAAGTATCATAAACTGTAAGAAAGAGTAGCTTTATTACTCTCTTGAGCCTATAAATATTTTCCCGAGTCCCTGTTGACTTTATACTCTGAATCTTGATTCAATACATTTGTGCTTTATAAAATGTTATGGCATAGAGCTTCCCACTCCTTCCCTGTGCATCCATGTTAAATGACGAGTATGTTGAATTCAACACTGCCTGATATTACTATGCTAATTCTTGCTTTATCTGCAGCCAAGCTCTATTATTATTTTCTTGTTACATTTAGGGACTCTCTTTAGATAATCAACTTACAATTTGTATTACTGTTGCTGCGATCCCAGTCTCCATTTGTCAATAGATTTATCATTGCCCTCTTTGTTTGAAATAGTAGTATGAATACTAAAGTGAATAAAGCTGCTAGTAATATGTTTGAGCAAATGTCCTTGTTGTGGACTTGAGCATACTTTGGATATATGCTTAGGAATGGTATAACTGGATCTTGAGGAAGTACTATTCCGAATTGTCTGGAAAGCACCAGATTAATTTTCAAAGTGGTTGTACATTCCCACCAGCAATGAAGGGTTCCCCTTTTTCTACATCCTCTCTACCCTGTGTTGTCACTTGAGTTTTTGATCGTAGCCATTCTGAGAGGTGTAAGGTGAAATCTCAGGGTAGTTTTGATTTGCATCTCCCTGATGGCTAAGGATGTTGAGCATGTCTTTAAGTGTTTCTCTGCCATTCTATATTCCTCTACAGAAAATTCTCCATTTAGCTCTGTGCCCCATTTTTTAATTGGATAACTTGATTTGTTGCTGTTTAACTTCTTGAGATCTTTATATATTCTGGATATCAGCCCTCTGTCAGATATAGGATTGGTGAAGATCCTTTCTCAGCCTGTAGACTTTCATTTTGTTCTGAAGACAGTGTCCTTTGCTTTACAGAAGCTTTTCAGTTTCATGAGGTCCCATTTATTGATTGTTGATCTTAGAGCCTGTGCTGTTGGTGTTCTGTTCAGGAAGTTATCTCCTGTGCCAATGAATTCTAGGCTTTCCCCCACTTTTTCTCCTAACCGATTTAGTGTGTTTGGTTTTATGTTGAGGTCTTTGATCCACTTTTACTTTAGTTTTGTGCAGGGTGATAAATATGGATCTATTTGCATTTTCTGCATGTCGACAGCTCTAGTTTCTCCTACCCCATTAGTTAATTCACTATTTTTGGGGGTCAGTTCTTATATCTAATTGGGAACCATCTTTAAAAGATATCAGCAAACACTCAGGAATCATTTCTTCAACCTTCAAAATTTTCCTTTGAGGTGGTTTCTTTTTTTTTAAATTTTTTTAAAATTTTATTTTATTAATTACACTTTATTCAGTTTGTATCCCCCATAAGCCCCTTTCTCCTCCCCTCCCGATCCCAACCTCCCTTCCCTTTCTGTATGCATGCCACTCCCCAAGTCCACTGATAGGGGAGGTTCTCCTCTTCTTTCTGATCTTAGTCTATCAGTTCTCATCCAAAGTGGCTGCATTGTCCTCTACTGTGGCCTGGTAAGACTGCTCCCTCCTCAGGGGGAGGTGATCAAAGAGCAGGCCAATCAGATTATGTCAGAGGCAGTCCCTCTTTCCATTACTATGTAACCCACTTGGACACTGAACTGCCATGGGCTACATCTGTGCAGGGGTTCTAGGTTATCTCCATGAATAGTCCTTGGTTGGAGTATGAATCTCTGGGAAGTTTCCTGTGTTCAAATTATCTTGTTCTGTTGCTCTGCTTGTGGAGTTCCCGTCCTCTCCAGCTCTTACTATTTCCCACTTCTTACATAAAATTCCATTCAAAGCAGATGTTGAGCCTGATGGACAACTGATGAGGTGGTTTCTTATTCTCTTTTTCAAAGTACTGTCTTAAGTTTACAGAATCAATCCCACTGTCTTCTGTAACACTGGTAGTGTTACAAAGTTTTCTTTTTCCACTTCCAGAAAATTCTTGACACACTTCTCTTTCCAAGCCACATGTCTCTTCTTCCACACCTTTACTTATTTTCTCTAAATCAAATTAACTTTATTAATATTAACATAGTAAATTACAGAACTTGAACCTGGATCTCTCTATCACTCTTTCATCGTGCACATACTGTGAGACAACTAAATTTTGTATGTCTCTCAGACATCTGGGAAATTTAATTTTCCATATCAATTATGAATCTTACAGTCTTACATTTATGCTGTGTTTACAGAAATACATGTGGGATTAATCCCATGCGTCTTCTTTCATATGTGTTAGAATTGTTCTTTAGTACTCTACATTAAATATGTCAAATAAAAGTAAATCAAATTATGGTAAGTACCTGAAGAGCTTTGTTTCCAATGTACTTAAATGTTTTATTTACTAATGTATGTCCCAAACTAATGAATGAATGTAAAATGTGGTCTTAATTATCCCACTGAGAAGAGAAAATAAAGTCATTTATGGGTAGATTTATTTTAATAAGTAGTTTCATCTTTTACCAGAATGGACATTTTAACCTGCACTTGCATTAATTTTGACTGCTTGAGAAACTGAGAAAATTACATTTGTGAGTTGGTATCTGCCTGTTTGTAATTTCCCATATGATAAAGTATTAACAAACACTTATAAGATGTATAATACAGAATGCTATGAGACAGTTCAAGAACAGAGCATTCATTTCATGACAGCAAACATGGCTCCAACCTTAAAGTGTATCTGAACTCCAGCACTTATGTTTTCCTTATGCACATACATAAACACATTCATTTGGTTGAATGAAAACATTAATGTAAATAATACTTTATTGATTATGCTTACTCAAGACTACAAAGACTCTCACTTTCTTTTTTTTTTTTTTTTGAATTTTATTTTTTTCTTATCAGTTACATTTTATTAACTCTGTATTCCAGCCATGTCCCGATCCCTCATTCTCTCCCAGTCCCTCCCTCCCTCCTTCATCTCCACTGTGCCCCTTGCCAAGTCCACTGATAGGGGGACCTCCTCCCCATTCATCTGATCCTGTTTTATCAGGTATCTTCAGGACTGGCTGCAAAGCTCTCCTCTGTGGCCTAACAGGACTGCTCCTCCCTTGGGGGGTGGGGAGGCCAAAGAGCCAGTCATTGAGTTCCTGTTAGAAATAGACTCTCACTTTCTAAGGCACTTACAATTCAAATTATACAACAAACATTTTTTACATATAATAGAGAACCTGATCTATGTTCAAAAGCATAGCAACAAATCCTACTGATTGGTTTGTTTAGCATAACAATTACTAATATATGAAGATGATTCTTAATTTGGAATTGGCAATTGAATGCCAGGTAGTCAAGCTACATTAGCAACCATGCAATATTGAAACATTTTATAATAGATTATAGACTCAAGACAATTTTAACCTGGCATGAGATGGAGGAAAATTTGTATATGCAGAACTCCAAAAAAGCTTCTCTTATATGAAAACTTTGCAGGTAAAAGGATAGAATCTGCCTGCCTTTACACATGCTCCATATTGGAGTTAAATGCTTAATAATAGAGCTACATGTAGTGTTTGTGTAAATAATTCATCAATTTTTTGGTTGACAGTAAGTTTTGTATAAGTAAAACAGGCCTTGCAACAACATCTTAGGCTTAAATAATAGAAAAGGTAAGACAGTCTAACTGAACTGTTTAACAAATGCACTCTGTTCCCAGTTCAATAGTCATATGAGTGTGTAAAGAAACACTTAAGACAGAGATGAGGGGCATGTCTCTTACAAAGTCTGTGAAAGAAAATGGGGAATTACTTACATTAAGAAGACACCAACTATGTAGACTTTGTAGTTCAGTGGTAGGAGGCCTGCTTTGCATACCTGAACCTGTGGGTTCAACTCCCTGGTTCAACCAAAGATGAGAAAAAAGAAGACTGAAAATAAGTAGTGCTTTTACATCTAGAGCATTAATCCTTGTGCTTAAAACCGTTCTAGTAAGAGCAAGCTAGAGATTATAACAATGTGGTCCTAATAGTGGGGAAAGATGGGTTTTAGCATTGTGTGATTACTGATCATCATTACCAGCTTGACAGGATTTAGGATCGCCATGGAAACAACCTCTGGGCATATTTGTAAACAATTTTGTGGATTGGGTTAACAGAGGCGGGAAGTTGTTGTGATCTTGAACCTAGATGGCTTTGTTACTCTTTCATTGTGCATCCCATGAGATGAGCTGTAGCATTTGTCTCTCTGCTTCTTTGCTTGTAGATGTATTACGCTCATCTTTACGTTACTGCCACCACGACTTCATCATCTTCAGGATGCCTTCTTAGCTCACAATCAACGGTACCCATGCCTACTACATTTTAAATGCTTATATATTAAAAAAAGACAGAAAATATATGAATTTATTTTGAAAATAGAGTCTTTAGCTCTTTTCAACAGCTGTTTACTTGGGATGTATCACAAGGGCGTCCTTATATTTTGATCACTGTGTATTACATAGTTTTGGAAGAACTGACAAACATGACTACAGAGCAGAAGATCCAAAATCTCAAGGGTGGGAAAAGATAGCATTGCTATTTGAGGTAGATGCCAAAGATAATATTGTATATTAAATGAGATAGTCAATTATCTGCCTTATTGTTGTATCTGCCTTTGTTGTATTCCCAAAATTACTGAGAACTTTTTTATGTTGACGGAATCGAATTTTGTCAGGTGCTTGATGCATAAAATATTAATGCATGTGGTACTTTATTGTGTTGATGCAGTGTATTCTAGTTATTTATTTACTTATATATATTTACCTAATGAGTAAACCCCACTTGGTTATGGTGAATGACCCACAACTTCTCAATACAGCATGACCAAACATGGAACCAAGAATTCTAGCAAATCAGTCCATGGAGTAATTCATTTTAGTATAAAACATAGAACAGTACTTAGTATATAAAAATATAAACATGCATAATGTAGGGTTTATCTGTATTATTACCTGTTAAACTAAAGTAACAAACAGTGATTGCTAAATAAATTTAATCAATAATGACAACAATAAGTCAATTCACCTGTTATATTTAGATATGTATGTGTTTGTATATACCTGTAATAAAAACAATAAAGACAAAGAGACTGTGAATTTGGGAGGGAGCTATAGGGACATGGAAGAATATAGAAGAAATGGGAAAGGAAAAATAATGTAATTATATTTGAAATATTTTGGCTTGGACTATTTATTATTTATTTAGTTCAATTTATTCACTTTGTATCCCAGCTGTAGCCTCCTCCAAGTCCCACCCTCCCTCCTTCTCTCCTCCTATGCCCCTCCCCTAGTCCACTGATAAGGGAGGTCCTTCTCCCCTTTTATCTGGCCCTAGCTATCAAGGCTCATCAGGACTGGCTGAATTGTCTTCCTCTGTGGCCTGATAAGTCTGCACCCCCACTTAATGGCACACCTAAAAGCCCTAGGAAGAAAATAAAAGAAGCAGACACACCAAAGAGGAGTAGATGACTGGAAATAAACTCAGAGCTGAAATCAGTGAATTAGAAATAAAGAAAACAATTCAAAGAGCCCAATTCAACAAAACCAAGAGCTGCTTTTTGGGAAAATCAAAGAGATAGACAAACCTTTAGCCAAACTAACTATATTTTAATTTTTAAAAATTAAAATTAAAAACAAAAAGAAAAAATAAAATTTAAAACATAATTTAAAAAGTGTCACACATCTTACTACCTTATAATACTCAATAGAATCTTAAAGATTACATGCAAAATAAAAAACAAAAACAATACAAAGCAAAAAAAAGCAAAGCAAAACAAAACAAAAACAGTAACAACAATAAAGGATGAACATTGAGATGACTATGTGTTACTGTTTCCCCATCCCTAAGACTTGGTTGGCAGTTAGACCAAGGTATTTAGACAAGATGACTTTGTATCCATGTTGGACCAGTTGTCACTCAACAAGTGTGTTTTTGGTGTGTGGCACAAGAAAGGCTTTAGTGAAATACTGTGATTCTGTGATTAGTTAGACTTTGGACAAAATATCTTCATGTTAAATATGGTGATTCTACAAATCCATTTGGAATTTAAATGTAAATCCATTTGTGATAGCATATAATTATCACTTTATATGAAGGCTTTAAAAGCAAACTGATACAATACGTCTCTCTGTTGCTTGCATTCTGATTTCAGAAAAGTTAAATGTGTATTTTTTTCTGTTCTGTATATAACTGCTTTCATCCTAACAACTATCACTTGTCATTTGCTATAATTCTAGTAAGAGAGCCCATTTTCAAAATTATTTTCATGTTCAAACTCTAAATAAGAAAGGCCAATAGACTGCAAAGAAGATCACATGTTTCAATGGCTGATATCAAGAAGAAACTGTCAGAATCACAATCTACCCCTACAGCCTCATAATACTGATGCTTGATATATACTGGACAATGGGAAAAAATGAAGTAACTGCAAAGTATCAAAAATATTGTCTTAAAGGTTGGTATAGTCCCCTTTAGGGCAAAATAAATGTTTATCTCTAAAATAATAGCTGTCTATAGTTTAATATGTACTCATTCCGTTTGCTTAAGATTTTTTTTCAGAAACATTTATCAGTCCTTTTGAAAATGGGCTGTTTTACTAGGATTAAGGCAAAATGAAATGTGATAGTTGCTAGAACTGTAGTGGTGAGATACCCCAAACCGAAAATATCATATGCCTAACTACAGTAAAGATAATGATAATAACTGAGTTTAACATCTCCGTTTAACATTTTAATTTCAGCAACAGATAAATATGGAGATGCAGACAGTAACCTTGTGTAAGCATCACTAGAAATGTGTTAATACTTCCAGAAGCCTTCAAGATTCCGCAAGCACGGAGTCCTCATCTTAGCTCCTTTTGTCGAGTTTCCTTTCTTAGATAAGTTAATTCGTGGTGCGAAAGATCAATTGTAAGACCTCTAACTACAGTCCTAAACAGTTAAAAAGAATAAAAAAGTATTGACAACAGGAATAAACAAACTCTGCACCCATAATCTTGACTTTAGCAAACTTTTAAAGAAAAAAACTACATGTTCATAATCCCTTACATATATGGAAATAATAATATGAGGTAGGAATAGAAACTATATTTTGTCTAAATCAGTGTTCTATTAGGGTGAAAAGACACTGTGACCACAGTGGCTCTTATAAAGAATCACATTTCTTTGTATACTAGATATGAGTCCTCTGTCAGATAAAGGGTTGGCGAAGATTCTTTCCCAATCTGTAGGCAGTCGCTTTGTTTTGATGACAGTGTACTTTGCTTTACAGAAGCTTTTCAGTTTCATGAGGTCCCATTTATTGATTGTTGCTCTTAGAGCCTGTGTGTTGGTGTTCTGTTCAGGAAGTTTTCTCCTGTACCAATGAGTTCTAAGGTATTCTCCACTTTTTTTTTTTTTCTAGCCGATTTAATGTGTCTGGTTTTATGTTGAGTTTCGATCCACTTGGACTTTAGTTTTGTGCCGGGTGATAAGTATGGATCTATTTTCATTTTTCTACATGTAGACATCCAGTTGGACCAGCACCATTTGTTGAAGATGCTACCTTTTTTTTCCATTGTATGGTTTTGGCATCTTTGTCAAAAATCAGGTGTCCATAAGTGTGTGGGTTTATTTCTGGGTCTTCTGTTCGATTCCATTGATCCACCATTCTGTTTCTATGCCAGTACCATGCAGTTTTTATAACTGTTGCTATATAGTACAGCTTGAGATCAGGGATGGAGATACCGCCAGAAGATCTTTTATTGTAGAGAATTGTTTTAGCAATTCTGAGTTTCTTGTTATTCCATACGAAGTTGAGAATTTTTTTTTCCAGGTCTGTAAAGAATTGTGTTGACAATTTGATGGGAATTGCAATTAAATATGTAGACTGCTTTTGGTAAGATGGCCATTTTTACTATGTTAATCGTGCCATGCCATGAGCATGGGAGATATTTCCATCTTCTGATATCTTCCTCTAATTCTTTCTTCAGAGACTTGAAATTTTTTTCATACAAGTATTTGACTTCCTTGGTTAGGGTTATGTCAAGGTACTTTATGGCTATTGTGAATGGTGTTGTGAATTTGTGGCTATTGTGAATGGTGTTGTTTCTCTAATTTCTTTCTCAGCCCTTTTGTCTTTTGTATACAGGAATGCTACTGATTTTTTTTTTTTTGAGTTAATTTTGTATCCGGCCACTTTGCTGAAGGTGTTTATCAGCTGTAGGAGTTCCCTGGTAGAGTTTTTGGGGTCACTCATGTATACTATCATATCATCTGCAAATAGTGATAATTTGACTTCTTCCTTTCCAATCTGTATCCCCTTGATCTCCTTCAACTGTCTTATTACTCTAGCAAGGACTATGTTGAAGAGATATGGAGAGAGTGGGCAGCCTTGTCTTGTCCCTGATTTCAGTGGGATTACTTTAAGTTTCTCTCCGTTCAGTTTGATGTTGGCTATAGGCTTGCTGTATATCGCCTTTACTATGTTTAGATATGTGCCTTGTATCCCTGATCTCTCCAATACTTTAAACATGAATGGATGTTGGATTTTGTCAAATGCTTTTACAGCATCTAGGGAGATTATCATGTGTTTTTTTTTCTTTCAGTTTGTTAATATGAAGCAAACCAAGTAATCCACTTAAAAAATGGGGAACAGAGCTCAACAGAGAACTCTCTGTAGAGGAATATCGAATGGCAAAGAAGCATTTAAAGAAATGCTCAACCTCATTAGCCATTAGGGAAATGCAAATCAAAATAACCCTGAGATTTCACATTACACCCATCAAAATGGCCAAGATAAAAAACTCAAGTGACAACACATGCTGGAGAGGTTGTGGAGAAAGGGGAACCCTCTCCATTGCTGGTGGGAATGTAAACTTGTACAACCACTCTGGAAATCAATCTGGTGCTTTCTCAGACAACTAGGAATAGTGCTTCTTCAAGATTCAGCCATACCACTCCTAGGCATATATCCAAAAGAGGCTCAAGTATACAAAAAGGACATTTGCTCAACCATGTTTGTAGCAGCTTTATTTGTAATAGCCAGAAGCTGGAAACATCCCAGTTGCCCCTCAACTGAAAAATGGATGCAGAAATTGTGGTACATCTATACAATGGAGTATTACTCAGCAATGAAAAATAAGAAAATCATGAAATTTGCAGGTAAATGGTGGGACCTGGAAAGGATCATCCTGAGTGAGTTGTCCCAGAAGCAAAAAGACACACACAACGAGAGCAACAGAACAAGAAAATTTGAACACAGGGAACTTCCCAGAGACTCATACTCCAACCAAGGACTATTCATGGAAATAACCTAGAACCCCTGCACAGTTGTAGCCCATGGCAGTTCAGTTTCCAAGTGGGTTACATAGTAATGGGAAGAGGGACTGCCTCTGATATAATCTGATTGGCCTGCTCTTTGATCACCTCCCCCTGAGGGGGGAGAAGCCTTACCAGGCCACAGAAGATGACAATGCAGCCACTTCTGATGAGAACTGATAGTCTAAGATCAGGAAGAAGGAGAGGAGGACCTTCTCTATCAGTGGACTTGGGGAGGGGCATGCATGCAGAAAGGGGAGGAAGGGCAGGATTGGGAGGGGAGGAGGGAAGGGCTTATGGGGGTACAAAATAAATAAAGTGTAATTAATAATAATAATAAAATATTTAAAAAGAATCACATTTAATTGGGCAGAGGTTCAGCCCCATTACCATCATGGCAGGCAGCAGGCAGGTAAACGTGGTGCTGGAGAAGTTGCTGAGAGATCTGCATCCAAATCTGAATACTGCAGAAAGACAGACACTGGGCCTGGCTTGAGCTTTTGGAACCCCAAAGCTCACCTCCACTGAAACACAACAAAGTCACACCTACTCCAACAAGGTCACACTTCCTTATCCTTCTCAAGTTCTACTCCCTGGTGACTAAGTATTCAAATCTATGAATTTATAGGACAATTCTCATTTAAACTACCACGTAGAATACAAACATTACAAGGAACCAGGCCTGGTGGGGCACTTTTTTTTTTTTTTTTTTTTTTTTTTTTGAGACAGGGTTTCTCTGTCTAGCCTTGGCTGTCCTGGACTTGTTTTGGAGATCAGGCTGGCCTCGAACTCAGAGAGATCCTCCTGCTTATGCCTCCCCCTGAGTGCTCGATTACAGGCATGTGTCAGTGTACCAGTGGTAGGGTACAGTTTTAACGCCAGCACTGGGAAGCTGAGGCAGGCATATCTCTGTGAGTTTTAGTTCAGCCTGGTCTATGTAGCTAGTTCTAGGACAATCAGGGCTACAAGAGAATAATGTGTCTCAAATAATAAAACCAAAGAGAAACAAAACAAGCAAACAAAAGATAAATGTTTTAATGATGGCCATACTCATATTCAAGAATCTAAATTTTCATGTAATTATTTTAGTCAAGAAATATCAAAAAACAAACTTGAGAAATGAAGTACTTAGGGTAGCAATAATATTTTCTAGTATATATTCTTTCATACCATATCTTTGAATAACTATTAAATATATCTAATATGATTAGGTAATTATGTATGCATTAATACATTTACCACCTTTTAATTTGTGAAGAAGACTAGGAGGAAAAAAGAAAGGACAAGAATAAAAATATGATAACTATTTAGAAAATGAAATTACCATTTCAAACGTGAATGAAAGACATGTACTCCCAAACCAGTGTTTTGGTGATCATAAAATTTTCTTTTAATTAATTTTATAACCTGTCAGAAGAGAAGCATTACATTAACTGAATATTAACAAATAGGCTGCTTTTAAGAGATAAGTAATGACAGAAAACCTCCTGATTTTGTTATTACCTATGTTGTGTAAGTTTACATCAACCAATTCAAGCTATAGTGATCAGAGGCAGGAGCCTCAATTGAGACAATTCCTACATTAAGATTAGGCTCTTGGTAAGCCTGATCAATGAGGGAGAGCCCAGCCCATTCGGATGATGCCATGAGTAGGTCGTTGTAGGTTCTATAAGAAAACGGGCTGAACAAACCACGTGAAGAAATCCAGTAAGAAACACCCCTTTATAGCTTCTGCATCAACTCCTACCTCCAGGTTCCTGCCTTGTTTGAGTTTCTGTATTGATTTTCTGCAATGATCAACAGGATTTGTACCAGGATTTGGGGGGGCTCTATGACAGACTTGACCATGTTGATTTTGGGAGGATTGTGGAAAGACTTTAGAATTTTGGGAGAGAAAAGCCATCAAGTTTTCAAAGCTTGGTAAGCTGTTCTGTGACAATCTGGAAGGAGATCTCTAGTTCCATCCACATGCCTGTAAATTTCATGGTATCTTGTTTTTAATAGCTGAGCAGTATTCCATTGTGAAAATGTGCCACAATCTCTGTATCCATTCCTCCATTGAGGGACATCTAGGTTGTTTCCAAATTCTGGCTATTACAACTAAAGCTGCTATGAACATTGTTGAATGGTGAAGCATCTGTCAGGTATATGTCTAGGAATGGTATAACCGGATCATGAGGTAGTGCTATTCCCACTTTTCTGAGGAAGTGCCAGATTGATTTCCAAAGTGGTTGTATAAGCTTGTACTTCTACCAGCAACGGAGGAGGGGTAGTGTTTGAGAAATGCAAATAATGAAGGCCTGGTATGTGAAGATATACAGGGAAATACGAGTCACTTAAATCTATGCAGCCATTTGTTATTTTGAATTCAGATTCTGAGGTTCAGGCTAGTTGGAGCTGAGTAATTAGCTGTGATTAATAAGATAAAGTGAAATCTGCTTCACTGGGACACTCGATGCTGGTAGCTGGAGCTGAGAAATTAATGGTGATTAAGCAGAGACCAGCATGATTGAAGCAGAGTCTCCCCAGAACGGTTTCCAGAGAGCTAACACACAGAAGCTGTGTTCCAGAGGTGGCCACGGTTGGATCTCTCACTGGCAGCTGAACTCCGTAGTGTGAGGGTCACTCAAGTGTTGCTGGTCTTGAAGGCATGGAATCACGGAATGCTGCTGAGGCTTGGAACTGGGAAAGGCCAGGAGAGGCTATTCACAGGTGAAGATGCACCCTTAGTGGCAGTTGAAGGCCCAGGACTGAAGAGGCCATGCAGAGAAATGGAGGCTTGCACCATGAAGAGAGCCCATGGCAGGTGAAAGTGCAGCCTAGTTTCATCAGAAGACTCCAGCATTTTAGAGGTGCCAGTGCCATGGGATGACCACCAAGAACATCAGCAGTGGAGTGAAGAATGCCTAATCTTATTAAAAAAAATGCTGTGTGTGCTGCGGAGGGTGGAGCTGAAGAAGAGACCAAAGCCTTTTGGTCCAGACATTCATTGGGTGTTGAGTTATTTATACTGTTTAAGTCCAGTTTCGCTTTGTTCAGACTGTGATTTTGCCCTGGTTCTTTCCTCTTGAAAGTATTTGGTTTATTTATTTATTTATTTATTTATTTATTTATTTATTTATTTATTTATCTATCTATTTATTTATTTTATGTTCAAGAGGCTGACAGTTGAGCGACATTAAACTTTTCAAAGGGTGCTTTTGAAGTTTTACAGGGAATCTGGAATTTAAAAGAGACTGAATATTTTTAAAGAGACAGCTTTCAAAGTGTTTGAAATTGTAAGGCAGCAGAGCCTTTTAATTTGTAAAATGTTTTATATTATTATGTTTTTATTAATGTGTAACCTTGGATGAACAAGGAAGAAAAGGGTGTAGCTTAACAGTAACGTGATTATGTGTCAAGTAGACAAGAGATCGTGTGCACTAGCTAGTTTTACATAAGGGAAAGTCACCAAGAGAAGGGGCCCTCATTTTAGAAAATGATATCCAGCTGTAGGCAAGTGTGTAGATTTTCTTAATCATTTATTTGTGGGGGAGGGCCTGGTCCATTGCGGGTGGGGCCACCTCTGATCTAATAGTCTTGGATTCTGTATGAAAGCAGGCTGAGCAAACCATGCAACCTCCTCCATGGTCTCTGCTTCAGGTCCCGTGTCCAGGTCACAGCCCTGTTTGAGCTCCTGTCCTGACTTCCTTTTATGGTGAGCAATGATGTGTACAGCCCCTTCTTCCTAAAGTTGATTTGGTTTTATCACAGAAACAGTCATCTTAACTAGGACATTTATTCATAGAGTTTGAAGACTAGTGGAAAATATTCAGTTAAATACAGAAGATCAGCTCAAGGAGAAAATGTGAAAATAAAATTTGTTCCAGCTTTTATTAAAAAAAAATTCAAGGACACTGCAAACAAAAATTAGTCAACAAATCACATTACCTGTAAAGTTATTATCTCAAAATATTTGGATAAAGCTTATTGCTGTTGCTTTATGATGAAGCTATAAATAAAAATTATATCCATATAATTAAGCCCATTTGCCTTCCTAAAGGAAAATATTAATTCCAATATATCTGCTAACAAATAGAAGAGAAGGAATAATACATTATATTTCTAAATGGACTGATAAATTTTTTTCTCAATTTAATCATTCATTAAAATGTTTAAACTTTTCTTTCAGCTCTTGGTACAACTTTAGATTTTTTTTTCTCTCATCTCCCAGCATAATGTATCAAAAATATACTAAGAAATTAAATAAAGAAGAAACAGTTTTAAAGGGTACCTCCTAAACTTCAACAGCACCCCGAAAAGCACATCTTGGAAAGCTTTAAACAACTTTAACCCCTGATCGCCACAATAAAAGAGGAGTCAGTTGTAAGATGATTCATTCTCCTAAGGTTTTCAGCAGATACAAAGGAAATTCTACCAGCACTATTGCTGTGTGTGTGTGCAGGCGATTCAACTGGCCGGCATTAGGGGGCCTTCAGGACATATTGACATATGTCAATAACATATGTCGCCACCTGCATCCTACGTCAAACCTACATCAGGTGCTTGGGATATGAGAAACCTCCTGCCGTCCTGAGTGTTTCTCTTTCTCTCTCTCTATCACTCAGTTTCTCTCCCTCACTCTGTCCCTCTGTATCTCTGGTACTCCCCCTCTTCTTTCTTTCCCTTCTCCTCTGCACAATAAATTTCCTTCCTTATACCAAATACGTTGCAGTGGATTCTTAATCATTATTATAACAACTATCAATTTAGTTTTAAAGTTACTCTCCAAGTTATCCATGATTCTTTCTTCAATGAATACTGAACAACTTCTAGCATTTGAAAGCTTGATATGTACATACACATATATTACACACACATACACACACACACTTATATAGCTCTGAAGTCTTTGGCTTTCTGAGACTTTGTCAGTTAAATAATGACAAGAGAGTAAAACTTTTTTTTCCTATTTAAAAAAATAAGAATATATTTCAAACTAGATCTTCAATTTGAACTTTATATCTCTATCTATCTATATATATATACATATATATGTATATATGGCACTGTATATATATATATATATATATATATATATATATATATATATATATATATTGCACTGTCTTATTCTCAAGGCTCAAGGATTATTGCAGTAGTTGAGGCAGCAAGGTTGTATCAGCCAGAATTCAAAGAGAATTGATGCAAAATAGTGTCTCCTGGACAAGATGTAGCCATTATCCTTATAAATTCATGGTCTCTGGAAACTACACAAGATTGGACCCATCAACATTTCATTATGGAGAATGACTGGTTCATGAGACTTTCCACACAACCTAGAGACAATTGACCGTTAAAGATGGCTGGGGTGAGGTGTGTCACTTTTTTTTTTTTTTGCAGTGGTATAAACATTGATAAGTTATCCATGCTTCAGTAAATAACCTCCCATCTATGTTCATACAAGTCACTGTAATTAAACTCTGGATCACAAACAATAAAAAAGACATAAACGTGGGAGAGGACTTAGGACAAATGGTTTCAGCAGAGAGGGTGATAGGGAATGAAAATAACTAAAGTTCATTTTACATATACACACACACATATATTTGAGGTTGAGATATTTGAGGCATAGTTGATTACATATGTAAATTAAAAATAAAGAAAATGACAACATAAATAACACTCAAATGCTTTAAAATCATTGATGAGAGGAAACATATGTAAATTATTCTGAAGCCAACATTATTCTAAGAGTACATCATACAAATACTAATAGGTCTCTGAATCGTTCGAACTATTCTAAAATCAAGCAAATTATTGACATTATAATTCAGAGCACCTTAATCTAACATTAATTGAATTAACAAAAAGTGCTAGAGGAAATGAAAATAAATACATAATACTTGGGAGAGTTTGTGGGACTTTTTGGCCAATGACTCAACAAGTAACCCATTCCTGTCTGGCTATATCAACTACATTCTAGAGCAGACTTTACTCCCAAGAGTAGTTGACCAATATAAAAATGTATTCCTAATTTTTTTTTTTTACTTTATATACAATCTGTTGATTTCTAACTCATTGTTAATGAGTATTGATCACTCTCTGAAATATTGAAAATTATTGCAGGGCTTTTGCAGATCCTAAGAGGTTTAAATAAGACATGGAGACATCTATATAGTCTAAGGCTGTTGACCTTTTGCTGGAGCAATTTCTCGGATAGCTTCTAACTTAACCCAAATTTTCACCATTGCATCTGTCCACATGGCTTTCTCTGCCTACCTCCCAACTCTGACCTTTTTCCCTTCCGCCCCTTTCTACTCTCTGCCTGCAGGAAGTTCTACAGGTTATTTCTGCCCCAGCTCAGAGCTGCCAGCTCTTTATTATATGAAAAGCCACATTCCTTATTCAATTGGGTTTGGGACTACATGAGAAGGGTCACCTTCCCTATGGTTACCCTTCTTTCAAAGGTCGGTGAGGAGGTGACATTTACAGAACATGCACCCTCATACAGCCAGCCCAATTAACAATTGAAAATACAGGGACACACCTTCAAACAATATGGTTGAAAGTCATCCCAACAGAAAATTGAAGGAGGAAAAACTTGAGATGAATAAAGAGATAAGCGTGAGGACTAGCAATGTAGCTCAAGAACACTTTGTCAGGCTATTCCCAATAACTTGCTTAGGTTGCCTAGCCACCACTGACTTCATCACAGGTAGGTACACCAGATAAAGGCAGTCGCTCTCTTTCTCCCTCTCTCTCTGTCTCTCTCATTTGCCTCATTTGCTCTCTTGCTCTCTCTTGCTCCCTCACTCTCTTGCCTTTCAGGGCGCCCCTCTCTCCTCCCTTCTCCCTTTAGTATTAAACTTCTTTCCTTGATTAAATATGTTGTAGCAGATTTCTTAATGATAACATTGGTGCTGAGACTGGGGGATGGAGGACGCGCGCTCTTCTGGTAGTGTCTGTCTGGACACTCCGGAATCTCTTCTACCAGCTATACCACCTAAAATGGATCTCCTGTTCCACCCAGGAGACAGTGGCACAACTGATTTGACTTGGTACATTTTCCCTTCCTGGGCAGCATAGGCAGCAATGGAAAGCTGTTTCTGCTGACCTCAGTTCGAATATCTTCCCCTGGGTGAATAATCACCCTATGGCATGGTTTTAAGTTTCCAGTTTCCTTTTCTCCTGCGTCGAAAATTCAAGTACAAGGTGAAACCATGTGTCAGATGTCTTCCACAGGTCTCCGGCAGACCTCACGATGAACTGCGATGCTAGCTTGTGCCATCTTGACTCTACTTCTCCTTGTATTCTGGGGGACGCCCCAGAGTCTTGCTGAATTAATTTACTTTTCTCTTCACCCATGGAATTGTGTGGCTTCCTTGGACTTCTGAGTTCTCCCCATCGAGACACTTTTAAATTGCCTCATCACACTTCCCTAGTGATGTGGGAAACACACGAACTTTAATGTCTATATCACTTCATCTTCGAGAACAGGTCCCTGCACTCTTTCTGCTGGTTGGCTCTAACAAGGCGACCCTCCGTTTGCACCAAGCCAGGAAGCACAGGCCCAAGTGTGTGCAGACACACCTGCTGAACAGCCACAGCTTCTGCGCCCACTCTCTCTTTGCGCCCATCTGCTCTCACCACCAGCTGCCTCAGATCGAGAATTTGACCACTACTGACGTACGTGAAGACCACCCATCATTTTGGTCTACCCATCTGGTTCTGCATTCTACTTAGAGATTCTTCCACCTGGCTTTCCACATGGACCGACTGGAGGCAAGTTGGCCCTTGGCCACTCCAGCAGCCAGGCTGAGTCCAAGCAATCTTGAGCTCCCCCCGCCCCCGCTCTTATCTCTAAGACTCTACTTTCCAACTCTTAAAGAAATCCTCTCTCTCCAATCTCTTTTCCTACTCTCAAAATAAATAAATAGATAGATAGATAGATAGATAGATAGATAGATAAAACAATCTTAAGATTATACTGTGAACGGTTATCTCAGGACTTGCATAATTTGCTGACTACATGCTTTGTAAGCTGCCATATGACTTCATCATCTTAAGATAACCATGTGTTATGAAACAACATTTCTAAAACTTCTTGATCATAATTAACTATTATTTTATCGCCTTTTTAGACGAAGAAAGCAATAAATTTCCTCTTAAATTGGGATGGTTATTTACAATAAACAATATATTGTATTCTGGCCCAAAATATTCTGTATATGATATATTCTTTTCAAAGCTATAAAGATCTATTCAGATTAACAAGGTAGTTTAAAATATATGTCTGACTCCCTGTGCCTTTACTAGCTCTAGATGCAAGAATGATGGCTGTTTCTGCTACCAACAGCTGCCTGTACTCTGGATCCAACTCTAAGTTTTCTAGCCAACAAATGTGGTATGATATGTACAATAAGTTCAAATGTAATTGTAAAATTGTTTTATACTATTTTATTGTAACACTGATTCTATAAATGAGATATTGTTTACCTTTCTAAGTCCCAGTCATTTTTTTTTAAGTCCAGGATCAATAATTAAAAGCTTGTACTTAAATGATCTTAAATCATGTGACATAATTCTAAGGATATTTTTAAATTGGAATGGACTTTGTGTTTTTTAAAGCTCTGACTTAACAGGGATAAAACCTACAATTGTAATCTCTAATTGATTGATTGAGGAATGCAAGTTAATAGTCACCTTACAAATTAGCCGACTCGACAACGCCAAACACCAGCAGAAGCAACACCTGATGGCTATGTTTTTAAATTGTCCACTGTAGCCTCTAACAATATGTTGCTAGCTGCCATGTTGATTTTGGGATAAAGAGGGTAGAGCCATGGCTTCACTGCCATCTTGACTAAGGGCAGTCACATGACTGACAGCCAAAAAGTAACTGAAAACAAGAAAAATTTGTCTATTTATATCTACTTGAGATAGACATGATCCTCAAACACCTACAGAATATAACATAATCACAGATCATAACATTTTGTTTTATGTTCACAAGGTATAGCTTAGAGCTGATAACTAAGTACAGACAAAATTTGCTTAATTCAAAAATGCTAGCCTTCAAAACTATCAGAGACCTGCTGAATAAGGCATTTTAACATAAGCATGGCTTATTATGACAAAGACTCCGAAATCCTAACAGTAACTCCCAAGTTGGTCTCTGAGAAGATCTGAGAATAATGACAGATAATTTCAACCCTGGATTGTTGTACACTAACTACTAGGAAAGACTGTCCCAGTGCTTTGGCCATTGCTGAGGTCCAGCCTGAACTGTGGACAAACTGGACACCCAGCAAGTTATTGTCTCGAGTTGCTGAAAACAAGGTGAGGTCAGTCCCTCACATGTTCTCCTCCCACAGAAAAAGCTTCTTACCTTCTGTGCCTGATAGCCAAACTGTCTCTGTTTGTGTTGCTATGGTGACCTGGGATGACTACATTGGTAGTCGACTATGGACTGACTAGACATGGCTGTCATTTTGATAGATAGATTCATTTAGATTACAATTTATCCCTCTCAAGTCTGTGGTTATGTTGACAGCTGAAATAATGGTAGTTTGACAGCTAGAAAACAGACAATTAGCTTCTAATCCCAAGGTAATCCATGATGTTAGTTCACTAGCCAATTCATTAGCTAGTTAAAACTAACAACTACTAGGTTTCTTATTTAGAGAGGCAAATAGATTTGCCTTACCCACAGACTTCATGTTAAAATATAAATAGGTCTCAGATATAACTTTTTCCATTCTGTTAGATTAAGGACAGCAATTTCACCTGTGTCTCATGGTAAATAATTGTATATAAGACCTAAGGATACAGAAGTTTAAGTTATGAGGACCTAAGAAAACGTTTGAGGCTCTAAAAAGAATTTTCAAGGTTGGTAAATGAAAGTTATGAAGAAAAATTTCTAAGAAAGTATTTGAGGGTCTAAGAAAGCATTTTAAAGTTGGTAAATGAAAGTCATGAAAGATGGAGAGGATCTAAAAAGGTGTTTTAAGGTTGGTATGAAGGTATGAAGGTTGGAAGGTCTAAACAGAGAATACAAAATAGATTAAAAAATACAAATACTTCAGATTTCTTCCTGTTGCTATGCTACTGTAGTATTATTATTCAGAGCTTTGACATTAATCATTGGAGCTCTGATTTATTAATTTAACTGATTTAAAAAATTCTACTATAGGATCCACTATCATAGTTCCTAGTTTAAGATTTTTAAGTTTTATTTGGTTTGTCTTTACATATAGACTTAAAAATGTTTCTCATTATGCTAGATTTGTAGACATCTATTCTTGTGTTTTAAGGGGAAAAAGCCCCTCTTTCTTGATATAAATTCATGTAAAATTTGAGGTCAAGGGAGCTTTTGTTCTGTTCAACAGGAGGTTTCTGTCCTTCCTGAGGACACTCATGTTACTGTTTCACAAATGTCTGAAAGATCCATGAGGCAACTGCTTTTCTTAAGCTCACCTCAAAGAGTGCTTATGTTTTTTAACACCAAATTGTCTCTCAAGCCTCTGCTATGCTGTGACAAAGATGTATACCTAGTCCCCTTTTCTACAATACGTATTTCACTGTAGATTGCAAGCAACGGCAATGCTACCATGTCAAAAATGCTGTCATGTCTGGTTTGTCTCCCACTGTAAACTTTAAAAAGGATTCTTGTAAGCTACAGGAAATCCACCCAAACCTGCCTCTCAGTCAAATGAACCCCAGATAAGAGCTGTCAGTCATTAGCCTAAGCTTCCCACTTACTGCCTGTTTCAGAGGATGGGATTCCTCCCACATTCCCTGGTTTTTGGGACTCTCCTTCACCAGCTACCAGACCATGGGCCTAAAGATTTCAAATGTATACCCCCCCCCAAAAAAAAACTTTTTTTCCCTTAATGTACTTAGCTTTGTCTTCTGCCTTTATCATTACCAGTATCTTGCCAGCTCCTGGATTCCTACATCCAAGACAGCACAGAAGCAACTGTCTACACAAGCTCCAGTCTAACCTCGAAGACTGCATCAAGCCGGGCCCACATTTTTCCCTTCTGGCCAGAGATGTTCTCACAGATCCTGGACACAGCAATGAGACAGGATTTTTCCAAGGCCCCCAATTTCCTTAGGCTCCCTAAAGATCTCACCATCCTTAAGTCAGTAGAAAGCAGCTTCTACATATAATGCTCCCATTCCCATCCCATCAGCCCTTCCTAAGTTTGCTGTTATTTAATTAAAGAAAAAGGGAGGAATGTTAGGCTAGTCCCAATAGCCCACTTAGGTTGCCTAGCAACACCTGACATCATCACCTGCCACCATGGAGGTGCCAGATAAAGGCAGCAGTTCACTCAGTGCTCTCGCTCTCTCTCTCTCTCTCTCTCTCTCTCTCTCTCTCCCTCTCTCTCCCTCTCTCTCTCTCCCTTCTTGGCTCTGGCTCTTTCTCTCTGACTTCCTCTGACTTCATTGCTTATTCTCCATTTGGATCACCCCTCCCTCTCTCCCTTCACTCTTTTCATAATAAACTTCTTTTCTTATATTAAATATGTTGCAGGGGATTTCTTCTTCTTCTTCTTCTTCTTCTTCTTCTTCTTCTTCTTCTTCTT
>NW_026591597.1:3769160-3777404 GCF_907164565.1 Psammomys obesus | reverse complement strand
TCTTCTTCTTCTTCTTCTTCTTCTTCTTCTTCTTCTTCTTCTTCTTCGTTTTCTCCTTCTTTTTATTATTATTTACAATTTATTTGCTTTGTATCCAGTTATAGCCCCATCCCTCAACTCCTCCCAGTTCTGCCCTCCCTCCCTCCCTCTTCCTCCCCTATCCCTCTTTCCAAGTCCACTAATTGGCGAAGTCCTCCTCCACTACTATGTATCCTAACACATCTCATCAGGACTGTCTGGATCCTCTTCTTCTGTGGGCTGGCTAGATCACCAACCAGGGAGAAAAGATCAAGGAGCAGGCAACTGAGTTCATGTCAGGGAAGGTCTCTTCTCTCCTTACTAGAGAACCCACATGGAAACTGAGCTGTTTTGGGGCTATATCTGGACAGAGGTGTAGGTCCTCTCTATGCATGGTCATTGGTTGATACATCAGTCTCTGCAGTGTCCCTTGGGCCCAGCTTTTTTTTTGCTTTGTTGCTCTCATTGCAGGGCTCTTGTCCCCTCCAGGTCCTACTGTGTCCTCTTTCTTCCATAACACTCCCTGTGCTCCATCCAAAGTTTAGTTTGAGCATCGGCAAGTGACTCAGTCTCTTGGTGGGTAGACTCATTTAGAGGAGCTCTGTGGTAGGCTCCCATCCTGTTCTCTCTCTTCCACCCCTTCTGGTGTCTATCCTGTTTTCCCTTCTGAGTGAGAACTAGGCATCTTCCCTGGGTCCTCCTTGTTGTTTAGTTTTTTTAGGTCTGTGGATTTTAGTGTGTTTATCCTATATTATATGGCTAATATGCACTTATAATTAAGTATCTACCAAGCATGTCTTTCTGCTTCTGGGTTACCTCACTCATGATGATCTTTTCTAGCTCCATCCATTTGCCTGCAAATTTCATAATTTCCTTGTTTTTAACAGCTGAGTACTATTCCATTGTAAAAATGTATCACAATTTCTGTATCCATTCTTCTGTTGAGGGACATCTAAGTTGTTTCCAGAGTTTGGCTATTACAAATAAAGCTACTATGAACATAGCTGAGAAAATGTCAAAGTTATATGGTTAAGCATATTTTGGGTATATGCCCAGAAGTGGTATGTGGTATAGCTGGGTCTTGAGATAGCACTAGTCCTAGTTTTCTGAGAAAGTACCAGATTGATGTCCAAAATGGTTGTACAAGTTTATGTTCCCACCAGCAATGGAAGAGGGTTCCCCTTTCTTCACATCTTGTCCAACATGTGCTGTCCCTTGAATTTTTGATCTTAGTCATTCTGATGGATACGAGATGAAATCTCAGAGTTGTTTTGATAACTAAGGATGTTGAGCATTTCTTTAAGTGTTTCTCCACCATTTGATAATCCTCTGTTGTGAATTCTCTGTTTATCTCTGTACCCAATTTTTTAATTGGATTATTTAGTTTGTTGGTGTTATAATTTCTTTAATTCTTTATATATTCTGGATATTAGCCCTCTGTCAGATGTAGGATGGTGAAGATCTTTTCCCAGTCTGTAGGCTGTCATTGTGTTCTTTTCACCTTGTTCTTTGCTTTACAGAAGCTTTTCAGTTTCATGAGTTCGCATTTATTGATTGTCGATCTTAGACCTGAGCTCTTGGTGTTCTGTTCAGGAAGTTGTCTCCTGTGCCAGTGAAGGCAAGGCTCTTCCCCATTTTTTCTTCTAACAGATTTAGTGTGTCTGGCTTTATATTGAGGTCTTTGATCCACTTTACTTTCATGCAGGATGACAAGTATGTATCCATTGACATTTTTCTATCTGTAGACATCCAGTTAGACCAGTACCATTTGTTGAAGATGTTGTCATTTTTCCATTGTATGGTTTTGCTTCTTTGTCAAAATCAGGTGTCCGTAGGTATGTGTGTTTATTTCTGGGTCTTTGATTCATTCCCATTGATCCTCCAGTCTGTTTCTATGCTAGTACCATGCTGCTTTTATTACTGTTGCTCTATAGTACAAATTGAGATCAGGGGTAGAGATAACTCCAGAAGATCTTTTATTGTACAGGATGATTTTACCTAGTCTGTTTTTGTTTGTTTGTTTTTTTTTTTTTTTTCATATAAATTTGAAAATTGTTCTTTCAAGGTCTGCAAAGAATTGTGTTGGTATTTTGGTGAGAACTGCATTGAATCTGTAGATTGCTTTTGGTAGGATGGCCATCTTTTTCTACGTTAATCCTACCGATCTAGGAACATTGGAGATCTTTCCATCTTATGATATTTTCATTTTCCTTTTTCAGAGACCTTTTTTATATATATACAAGACTTTCACTTGTTTGGTTAGACTTACATCAAGGTGCTTCATGTTATTTGTTGCTATTGTGAATGCTGTTGTTTCCCTACGTTTTTTCTCAGCAGTTTTGTCTTTTGTATACAGTAGGGCTACTGATTTTTATTTTTTGAGTTAATTTTGTGTCCAGCCACTTTGCTGAAAGTGTTTATCAGCTGTAGGAGTTCCCTGGTAGATTTTTTGGGGTCATTCATGTATATTATTATATCATCTGCAAATAGATGACTTCTTTATTTCTGATTTGTATACTTTTTGTCTACTTTAATTGTCTTTTTGCTCTATCTAGGACTTGAAGTTCAACATTGAAGAGATATGGAGAGAGTAGGCAGCCTTGCCATGGCCCTGATTTCAGTAGGATTTATTTAAGTTTTTCTCTGTTTACTTTGACATTGCTATAGGCTTGCTGTATGTTGCCTTTACTATGTTTAGGTGTGTGCTTTGTATCCCTAATCTCTCTAAAACTTTAAACATGAATGGGTGTTGGATTTTGTCAAATTCTTTTGTTTTGTTTTTGCATCTAAGGAAATGATCATTTTTTTCTTTCATTTTTAGATACGTGTGTTGATAATTATTACTAGTTAATATTAAATTTATCTTTTAGTTAAACAGTGGTTATTCCTAAACCAGCTGTATACCCAAATCACCACACAGAGATTTGGATTTATTTAAGTAACCTAGAGCACAATGTTGGGCAATAATTATTCCATCCTAAACCTCCAAGGCCGCATAACTTCCTTCCAATCAGATTTCCCACATTGTACTTGCTTTTTAGTCATATCTTAAGTCTGGTTTTTCTCCTGATGTTTCACTATCCTCTCCTCTCAGATCTCTCCTCCCACTCTTTTTCTTTTTTCTCCTTCCCTCTGGACCAGGATATCCCACTCACTCTATTCTCTCCATTGCTCAGCATTGTCTTTTTTTTTTTTTATCTTTCAAGCATTTATTTAGTGCTCTGACTTGAGGAGGACTTTAGATTTTGTTAAAAGCGGCCACATTCATGGACTACAAGTAGCCCTCCAAGGCAGTAATCTGCTATTCCAGCATGTCTGTTCTGATCTTATTATCTCCAACCACACATTAGATTTGAATCTTTTTAATTCCGTTTCCCCACTGGAACCAATTCAGAAGTGCCCCACACCAAGCCGTCTGTTTGGATGCTCCTGAAACACTCACTCCTCTACTTTGGTCATATCAGTGTCATCATCCCAAGGTTTCACATCTAACAAGAAGGAAGACTTCACAACTGTTAGGCCCAGCATGAGCCTAATTTCCAGAAGGGATGAAGAGAACTCAGGAGACTAGATCTCATCGATGCAAAATCACAAGAGGTTTTTTAACCATTGTGTAATGGGGTCACTCCTGCTGGTCAACAAAGAGTGGCACTGGGAGACAAAGGCCTTGGGTTTTTAAAGAACAAGGTGTGGGAATTTTTAGGGGTTGCAGTCTTGGCAATTCAGGATTGGATGAGGAAGCTATAAAGTAATATAAGTGGTTAGTCTTAGGTGCTCAAGCTTGGCCAGTTCTGCCAAGTGTGGATGCGGCTGCAATTAAAGGTGGGGTGAGGGAGATTAGCTCATCCTTGAAGATTGGGGCTGTAGGCTTTTGGCCGTAGGTCAGGGGCTACTCATAAGAATTGGTTGCTAAGAAACTATCTCAAAGACAAGGGTCTGGTCATTCTTTTTGCTGAGTGAAGGTCATTACTTGCTCGCTTTTTTATATCTGTCCTCACAGATGGCCAGGGTCACATTCTTCTGTTCTCTGGAAAGGTACTAAGAGGCTTTAGCTTAACCTGGACCTAAAACTCAAAACTATAGGCTTTAGAAGACATATAGGTTACAAAGTTAGTCTGATCCTTTCAACAACAACTGCAGACTTTTTAGCTTTCTTTGATTCATGCTGTGCAAGGTGTTCTTTTCATAGCCTCTTTGATACTTCCGTTTCCTCCTCCTCAGATCCAAAGAGATTAATGTCATCATCATCTTTAGCATGCGCAGCCCCACTTCTGTATTGTCTGCACAAATTCAGGACCATACTTGCCCAAAGAATTCTTCACTTCTGGCAGACTGGCTTTTTCCTTTTCATAAGTCTTGATGTGATTATATGCAGAGCATAACACATGTCGACAGGCAGTGGACCTAAGACTGCCCTGAATCCCTCACATCTGCTTGAGATGACACACACCTCTCAACGTAGCTCTTGTCTGCCAGGTAATTGTTGAGTACCTGCAGGCCAGAAGGAGTTTTCAGATCTCCAAATCCCATTATATCAGCTGTATCCAGGAGATGCACAACATCAGAAGAAAAGGGTGCCTGAAGCCCTTGGTCAGCACTGAGGGGAAAGAAGCTGGTTGTTTTTATTGGCAATACAGAGAACAAATGATAGTATGTTTACACAAACTTGAGAGAAAAACTTATGTTTAGAATAAGCATCAAAATGCAAATGTCTGATTGAAACCAGATACTGGAGTAGAGAATTCAACATTTGAATGAACACAGGTAAATTGTATACAGTCCGCAAGAACATTATACCAACATGGTATCTTTGATGTGTACTTGAATTCAGTGCGCAATTATCTTATTGAGTATTTTTGGATTGATGTTTTGTTTTTATTTTTTTAAAGATTTATTTACTTATTTATACAGGCATTTCTGCCTGCATGTGTGCCAGCAGGCCAGAAGAGGGCACAAGATCTCACTATAGATGGTTATGAGCCACCATGTGGTTGCTGGAAATTGAACTCAGGACCTCTGGAAGAGCAGCCAGTGCTTTTAACCTCTCAGCCATCTCTCCAGCCTCAATCAACGTTCTTAAGGGAAATTGGTTTGAGTTCTCTTTCTTTGTTTGATCTTTGTGTGGTTTAGGTATCAAGGTGACTGTGGCCTCATAGAATGAGTTTGGTAATGTGCCTTCTGTGTCTATTTTGTGGAATAGTTTGAAGAATATTGGAATTAGCACTTCTTTGAAGGTCTGGTAGAATTCTGCACTGAAATTATCTGTCCCTGGGCTTTTTGTGGATGGGAGACTTTCGTTGATGGCTTCTATTTTCTTAGGGGATATTTGACCATTTAATTTATTTACCTGATCTTGATTCAACTTTGGTAAATTAAATCTATCAGAAAAATTGTCCATTTTATTTAGATTTTCAAATTTTGTTGTGTATATGCTTTTAAAGTAAGACCTAATGATTCTTCGGATTTCCTCAGTGTCTGTTGTTATGTCCCCCTTTTCATTTCTGATTTTGTTGATTTGGATAGTGTCTCTTTGCCTTTAGTTAGTTTGGCTAAGAGCTTATCTATCTTGTTGATTTTCTCAAAGAACTAGCTCTTGGTTTTGTTGATTCTTTGAATTGTTCTCTTTGTTTTTAATCCATTGGTTTCAACTTTGAGTTTGATTATTTCCAGCCTTTTATGCCTCCTGGGTGTATCTGCTTCTTCTTTTTTTTTTTTTTTTTTTTTTTTCTTTTTCATAGTGCTTTCAGGTGTACCCTTAAGTTGCTCATATGAGACGTCTTAAATCTCTTTATGAAAGCACTTAGTGCTATGAACTTTCTTCTTAGCACTGCTTTCTTTGTGTCCCATAAGTTTGAGTAAGTTGTGCCTTCATTTTCACTAAATTCTAGGAAGTCTTTCATTTCCTTCTTTATTTCTTCCCTGACCCAGTTGTTATTGAGTAGAGAGTTGTTCAGTTTCCATGCGGGGTATTTCTTAATGATAACACACTTACCTCACATAGCAATGGGCTTGATCCCATTACCACAAAGGACAGACAGCAAGATAAATCAACTGTGTGTGTGTGTGTGTGTTTGTGTGTGTGTGTGTGTGTGTGTGTGTATGGTGGAATAGGATTCTTTATCACAGAGCTACTAGGTATATTCTTTCTGGATGTTCACAATACACTTCCTTGAGTCAGGCAAGCATAAGGATTAGTTCAGCAACCTGGGATACCACCTGGTTTGGGCTATACTCAATGATCTCTCTTCTAATAAAGCATATGGCAACTAGGTCCCTGCATATACATTTCCCCATGCATTCCTCTTTAACAGTGTACCTAGGAAACTAAGATTGCCAATCACACACACCTGCAAACAGCTGCAAGGACATTCCTTTCTAAATAGTGGAATATTTGTCTCCTCCTGTTTACAACCATCAACTATGAATAGTTTCTATTCCAGCACAGTTTTAGTTATATCCAGGTAAAAGAGGAGAGGACTCATCAAGCTTAAATTAGCTTCAATAAGAATAACTTTGTAGTTGGTTTGGTGGGGCAAGCCGGTAATCCCAGAACTTCAGGGAGGCAAAGGTAGGTAGATCTCTGTGAATTCCAGGCCATGCTGGTCTACAAAGTCCAGGACATCCAAGGCTTCACAGAGAAACCTTGTCTTAGGAAAAAGAAAATAAGTGAAAAAAAAAAAGGTAACTGACCCAAGAATATCCTATTTACCGCCTTATGCATACATATAATTGGAATTGCATATAATTAAAATCAGATGCATCAAGAAAGAGGGCATGAACAATGAAAAGTACATACCTCAGAAATGTCAGTCACCTACATTCCTCTTAGTAATCAGTCACCCTTTCTTTAGGCCTCATAAAAGAAGCTCCACCAAGTAATAACCTTGAGCCCTTAGGTACTTTCTCATGCATGCAATCTATTTATTTCAGTACCCAGCACCTGGAAATACCAGGCCCAGTCAGTAACCACCAGTAGCAGTTTTGTAGTGCCTGCTCCTTGTTTGCATCTTTGAGTAAGTCCTGGATGAGGATGTAGTGGTTAGAATGTGAATGCCACCCCATAAGCTCATAAGTTTGAATTCTTTTTTTTTTCTTTTACTTTTTTAAATTTATTCTCTTTCTATCCCAGCTGTAGCCTCCTCCCTCATTCCCTCCCAATCCTGCCCTCCCTCCCTCTTCTCCTCTCATGGCCCTTCCGAAGTTCACTGATAGGGAGGTCCTCCTCCACTTCCATCTAACCCTAGCATATCAGATCTCATCAGGACTGTCTGAACTGTCTTCTTCTGTGGCCTGTTAAGGCTGCCCTCCCCCTTCAGCGGTAGGTGATCAAAGTGCCAGCTCCTGAGTTCATGTCAGAGACAGTCCCTGTTCCCATTACTAGGGAACTCACTTGGACACTGAGTTGCCCTGGGCTACATCTGTGCAGGAGTTCTAGGTTATCTACATGAATGGTCTTGGGTTAGAATATCAGTCTAAGAAAAGACCCCTTTGCCCAGAGTTTTTAGTTCTGTTGTTTTCCTTGTGGAGCTCCAGTCTCCTCCAGGTCTTTCTGTCTCCCCCTTCTTTCATGAAATTCCCTGCACTCTGCCAAAAGTTTGGCTATGAGTCTCAGCATCTGCTTTAATACCCTGCTGGGGAGAGTCTTTCAGAGGCCCTCTGGGGGTAGGTTCCTGTCTTGTTCCTTGTTTTTACCCTCTTCCCATGTGTACCCCATTTGCCTTTCTGAAAGAGGATTGAGCATTTTACCTAGGGTCCTCCTTTTTGCTTAGCTTCTTAGGTGTACAAATTATAGTATGATAACTCTTAGTCAGAAGTTGGTATTACTTTCTTTGAAGGATTAGGAAGTGTGACTTTGTTGGAGGAAGTATATCACTGTGGTTGGGTTTTCAGGTTTCAAAGTCTAATCTTCAGTTCTCTTTCTTTTCCTCCCTTATTCCCTCTATCTCTCCCTCTCTCCTTCACTCCCTCATTCTCTGCTTTGCAGATCAGATGTAAACACTCTGCTACTACTTTAACACTATGCCTGTCTACCTGTTACCATGCTCCCTACAGTTATGGTCATAGTCTCATCCTCTGAAACTACAAATGAGCCTCCAGTTAAATGATTTCTTGCATAACTTGCTCTGGTCATGATATCTCTTCAAGGCAAGAGATAAGTAACTCATACAGAAATCTATATTAACATGGCCTACAGACTGTTCTATTTCACATCCATATTTATTCTTT
>NW_026591597.1:3732077-3769150 GCF_907164565.1 Psammomys obesus | reverse complement strand
ATTTAAAATGGATTATATTGGGGTGTGAGCTAAGTGGACAAAGAATACACCTTTTTCTAAGTTTTATAGTGTCCCTTAGCAGAACTGAGCACTCATTTACCCAAGTTGTCCTCGTAATTGCCATATTGTAATCATCTCCTTCACTACTTGCTCCCTGGTTTACAATTATCTTTTGGCTTCTCTGTCTCTGAGACTGACTTTGAAGGGCATAAGCAACATATTACTTTTTTTTTTATTATTATTAGTTCACTACATCTCTGACACATGATGAGTACCCAGTATGGATGAACAAAAGTTTATGTTTCAGATTAATAACAGAAAATTTGTTCATAATAAAAGTAAATCCATAAAGCAATCTCTGCACTGCATATTGATTTAGAGGTAAACTAATAAATAAGAGACTGCTTGAAGAACACATTTTATATACTTGGAAAGTCTGTGATTGCTTTTCATACTCTTGAGTGTGTAAGCACTCTTTAAAAAGAAAGACCACACTTTTTTTTATTCTTTATTAATTACATTTTATTCACTTTGTATACTCCCTGTGGTTCCCTTCCTCCTCCCATTCCAATCTCTCCCTTCCTCCACCCTCTGCATGCATGTCCCTCCCAAAGTCCACTGATAGGGAAGGGCTTCTTTTCCTTTCTTCTGATCCTAGTCAATTAGGACTCATCAGGAGTGGCTGAATTGTCTTCTTCTGTGGCCTGGTAATGCTGCTTCCCCCTCAGGGGGAGGTAATTAAAGAGCAGACCAATCAGTTCATGTCAGAGACAATCCCTGTTCCTATTACAATGGAACCCACTTGGATATTGAATTGCCATGGGCTACATCTGTGCAAGGGTCTTAGGTTATCTCTATGCATAGTCCTTGGTTGGAGTATCAGTCTCAAGAAAGACCCCTGTGCTCAGATTTTTTGGTTCTGTTGCTCTCCTTGTAGAGTTCCTGTCCTCTCCAGATCTTACTGTTTCCCACTTCTTTCCTAAGATTCCCTGCACTCTGACCAAAGGTTGCCCATAAGTCTCAGCATTCTGTGAAAATAATTACACCTTTTCAAATAGAGGAACATGGAATTAACATTAAATTCAGAATCTGCAGTCCCAAAATATGTCCAAATGAATATAATGCCTATGTGCTAAGTTGTGTGCATTATATGCATAATTAACTAATAAATGGTAAGTGTGTTTTATATGCAGTAAAGCATATTTTGGAATAAAAACATTTATGTACATTGTAGTATGTTCTTTGAAATATCAGACTATATAAAATAATCCATTTGCAATGCAAAAAAAAGAAAGACCACAGCTGAGTTGTGGTGATCCTAGGATTAAAGGATCCTAGAATCCTAGGATCCTTTAATCCTAGCACACATGGGAGAGAGAGACAGGTTTGGAGACCAGCCTGGTCTATATACAGAGTGAGTTATAGGACAGCCAGAGCTACACAAAAATATCCTGTCTTAAAAACAAAAAACGAAAAATTACCACATATGATATGTATTTGTATAGCAAATAAATACTGAATTATAACTTTTCTATTATTTTGTGAATATTTTGATTTTTATAAAATTGCAACCATAATAACAATTGTTATTCCTCAAATGCTATAGTTCATCAATCTCTGAATGCATGCAATTTCTGTATTTAAATTTTAACTCTCACAATTAAAGTGAAGGAGCTTGGTATCTCAATGTTACATAGAAAAACACTAAAGCTTGATGGGGAAGAATGAAGACAGTAAATTAATAGATAATTGTATACATGCATTCCTCCTCCTCTCTTTTACCAAGTGACTTTCAGATGACCTGTTAATGAATTTCATAATAGCCTGATCTAAGTCTGTTTTTGCTAATAACAGTGAGAAAAGAGCCAGAGGTTGGACAATTACTAGAAAGATGAAAGGGTATGAATAATACACACACTGCACAATAGGTACATTTGGATTCTCCGTGGGCCAGTGGCAAGAGCACTTTGCCCTAATCCATTCTCTACTGCACAGTGCTTCCCCATGACTCTGCCAGACGTATTAACAGAGAGGTAGTGTGAATAATGCAGGGAGAAGAAGTGGTTGCTAAGTGGTCTTTTCCAGGAACTCCATAACATGTACAAATATGTTTTATTTTAATACAGTTTGTCTTCTTGGCCCTCATTGTTGTGAATAGGCTATCAGACAGCAACAACAAATATTTCTTGATAAACGCAAGGTAGACCTGAATTCAAACTTTAATGTTTGGGGATTAGGATATAGTTCATTGTAGATCCCTTGACAAGCATGCTCCCCCCACTGATTCCTCCAGCTTTGACCTCAAGCTCCAGGCAGAGGAAACTATTTCTTTCCTTCTTTTCTAATGGTGTACAAATTATGTAACTTTCTGTCATTGAAATGTGGAGATGTCTTAATTATTTTTTTAAGAGACTTCTAAAAGAGAGCTGCGTAGTACATCATGTGAAACCCAATTATGTTACTAGGCTTGAAGGCCCTTGGGAATAGGCCCCTTCCTCACAATCAGTAGCTTTTAAAGTAGGAGTGAAATGGTTTTTATTGGCTGCAGAGATATGCTTCTTTAGCAGGACACTGACTACTGGAGAGATGAATGATATCTATCTACTTCTCTGAGTCTGGGTAGAAAAAATGACATTCTAAACTTCCTACAAGCAAACTAGTAGGTAACTATCTAAATCATTTTATTAATATCTAAATGCTTTCTGATAAGGAAATAGGGCATGACAGCATTTGCTTTCTTAAGGATTAATCCAAATGGGTCTGTCAATCACCTGAGCAGGAAAATATGTCTAAACAAGTGTTTTTGGGTTTCTAGACTTCAGAAATAGTAGAAAATCTGCCTAATTAACACAGTGGTTTCTCTGGCTATTGTCTTATTCCACTCCTTGTTAGTGATTCTCTTTACTCTGTATAAAAAGCCCACCTTCTGTACTACACTCTGTGTATCTGCTCTGAATTATTGCATCAGTAAGTTTCATGACTGGTGAGGGAAGGGCAGGCAAGAGCCCAATCCTGGAGACATGAAGACTTTCTCAGGTAGACAAAGCTGGTATTTTACACACTGCAGAAATGTTTAAAAAATTAAATTGAAGAGGAGACTGACATTTATTTAAGAAAGATTTAGGGAACATCAGTAAAATATCACATATTGTAGTAAACCCCAGGGAAATAAAAGGAGATAAATCCCAATACTTAATCTTAAGATCTTTGTCGTTGGCTAATAAATGATATCTCTAAGATAGTATTAACATTATGCATATTATTTATGTGTCTTTATCCTTTCACAACAATGCTGTTAGCTATGGATAGTTATTAATTGATAAAGCATTCAGAAATTTTAAATGATTTGATGAAGAGAAATATAGTATTTTGCTGTATAAGGGTGCCTTTTTAGTCCAGAATCTCTGTTATGATATACTATCTTTTGGGTGTTATTTTATTTCTTGCTGCTAGGAGAAATGAGATAATTTTTGTCAATATATTAGTGCATATTTACTTGATACAAATATATAAAATGAGACAGAGAGATGATATATTGATAGATAATAAGTAGATGATAGACAAGCAGACAGACAGTATCAGCATTCCATTAATGAGTACTGAAGTCATGTGACAGTACAGAATGGGAATCGTACTAAATCTCTTGAGTATCCATGCAGAAACCTGCACACACTGCAGGTCTGGTACACAGCAATCAGTGACTGCATACAATGAAACTGTGGGCTAAAGTTCCTCATTCATGACCTGTGATTGGAATGACACTGTTTGTGGGTCTTATGGTTCAAGAGATATCTAGACTTCTATATGTAAAAAATGCAAGCTTTCTGAACCTCAGTCCTTCATTTGTACAATTGAGAATGAATGCTGTGTACTTTCACAGAACTGTTGTAAGCAAATATTACATCAAGCAACACATGTAAACAGATTAAATATACATACTGCTGTGGATTGAACATGGCCTGTCGCCACACCGAAGAGTTTACTTTGGTGATTGGAACTAATAGTTGGTGATGTCATTCATAAATAGCAACTTCTTTATTTTAAGAGTCTTTTTTTTTCCTAGCTTGTTGCAAAGCAACAAGTCCTGTGCTTTCTATTTTCATGTACCCACATGCCTATTGCTTTTTCCTTATTTTACACTCTAATGAATATCTATAAAAGTATCTTTTATTTGCCTAATTGTCGTCTCAGAAGCTTACTCCTTTTGTTTGTAAAACTAGGCCTAGTTCTGGAAGCTTCTAGCTTCCATGCAATCAAATCTAGGCTTAAAATATTTTCAGCCTCTGAGACTTACTGCTCACCCTTTCTAGCTCCTTCTGACCGCTGACTAGTTGGTTCAACTCAGCTGTTCCAGCTCAAACTTCTCTTCAAGCTGGAAAGTAGTTTTTCAGCTACTTTTTAAACTGGCTTCTCTCAACTTCTCACTGATTTCCTCTGCTTGGCCTCATATTAACTTCCCACAATATGTTCTAAGCTTCTGGTTCTTTCTCATTCTCTGGCTCATTCTGTTTTTACCTGTGTGTAGCTTGTTTTCTCTTTAACCTGCCCCTGTAAAACTCTCCCAGTAAAACTGCCTCCTCCTCCTCCTCTTCATCCTTTTTCTCTGCACTTCCCTCTCTTATGTCACCTCTCTTTCCTCTCTATTCTCATGTGAGTTGGGAAAATCCTGTTCTGTCAAATCTTGCTCTGGTTCAACACTTTGTCTACCTCTTAATTAGACATTGCTTTCAAAAATGGGTGATGCTTTTTACAAACTGACTTTTCCTTCATTGTTTGGGATTAAAGGTATGTACTAAAGAATGTGTCTGTATTCTAGCCAGAGTAGCCATATTGCTATATTAAAATCCCTCTACAAATATCCCTTACCATAAAGCATCTAGCTGATCTTAGATGAAACCTTGAATGTGTAGCAAAACACATGCTAAATCAGTTTGTCATTCAATCCTAAAACCATAATACTTTTGTTTATCTAAAACACTTAAAGACAGATTTTCTTCACATATGTCACATACTGTTTTAATGTTCTAAAATGGATATTATAATGGTTACTTTTGTCAACTTAAAGCAAACACAAAGTTGGTCATCTTGGAAGAGAGAATATTAATTGAGGAATTGCCTCCATAAAATAGCTCATAGACCAGTCTCAGGTAGGTGGAAGAATTAAGTAATGACTAATGTAGAAGGACCCTGATGACTGTGGTTAGGGTCATCCCTGTGTTAGTGGTACTGGGTTGTTTCAAGCTGAGCAAGCCATGGGGAGCAAGTCAGTAAACAGCTCTTCTCTATCTTCTCTGCTCCAGGTCTTGCCTCTAGAAAACTGTCTTGAGTTCCTGCCCTGACTTTCCTAAATGATAGTCTGAAACATATGAAGCAAAATAAACTCTTTCCTTCCCTTGTATTTTGGTCACTGTTTTGTTCACAGCAATACAAAAACAAACTAATACAGAAAGAAAATACACATTGCTATCTTTCTAAGCCTGCCTCATTTTATTTTGTAGGATCACTTCCAGTCCCACCCATTTTCCTGTATATGGTGATTGCATTCGTCTTTATGAATGAAAAAGCTCATTTTGTATATTTACCACATTTTAACTACACATTCACCTATTGATGGGCATCTAGGCTGATTCTCTATCTGGGACAGTACTGATAATGTTACAAAAACATTGGAGTGTCCCGTAATAGTTAGTGCACTTATTTAGAGTCTACTTTGTATGCACCCTAAGGTGTTATGGCTGGGCCACATGATAGTTCTGTATTTAATGTACTGAGAATTTCCACATTGATTTCCATAGTGTTTGCAATATTTTACATTGATGTACAATGCTTTTAAACATAGTCTCATCAATTGTGAATTGGTGCTTAAGAGTAGTATATAATAAGATGAGCAATTTGTAAATACAAATTAATTTGATATAATATATGTATATAATATAATATATATGGAATTTTACCAATGAGACATTATGAAAAAAAGGTCCTTTTCTATATGGTTTCTTAGTGACTCATTATAATACATTAAATCCAATTGTCAAAACCAAAAAAAAGCATTTTAAGTGCTTTAAAATACATATCAGAACAGTTGACATCTCAGTATGCATTCTAGTATGTCCCACTTAGAAATCCACCTACCTGTCTGTGTTTTATTTAATAATACTGTGGCTGACATGCACTGCTTCATTTGTAGGTGTTTCATTTTGTTGCTGCTAGTGAATTTTTTATGTATAATGCATAGACCTAAGAAAATGGAGGAAGCAATGTCCTCCACCCTAATATTGTTTTGGTGTAAAGCCTTTATACGTGTAATATCACTTCTGCCTGGCACAGCAGTTATTTCAGACTGTAGGTATATTACCTTCTCAGCATTGGCTTCATCATGTTTAAGAATTGCTTTTTTTCCTGAAGTTCTAGGCTCTAATTCCTTGGGAGATCATATCTCAAGAAGAACACATAAATGCCTGTTTGGGGGGCCCATCCTTAAAAATAACTATTAGTTTCTATCTGTATTATGTTTGATTCTAGAAGACATCAGGTTCTATTTGGTCATGGACATGAAACATCACTTTGTAAATGGAGAAAATGACATTAGTAATTCATGACATGAAACCTCACAGCCAATTAAAATGAACTTTATGGTAATGAAGTACTCTGAGATACTTGTATATCTCCAATACCAAATTCTTATACTTGTTATTTTGATGAGAAGGCATATGCCGGATTACTTTTTCTTTTATTTTTACTTACCTACTTATTTACTTACTTAATTAATTAATAAGTTCATTTTACATCCAGATTATAGCCCCCTCCACCCTCTCCTCCTGGTGCCATCCCCCATCCTTCTTTTCCTTATAGGCCCTTCCCTATGCCTCAGAGAAAGGGAGCACCCCCTACCAACCCAGCTGAGTACATAAAGTCACATCAAAACTGAGCACATACTCTTCCCCTAGGTCTGGCCAGGAGAAAGTCAGATCAAATCATTCAACTAAGGAATCTAAAGATGCAGAAGGCCACTTTTCTTCTGTGTAAAAGATATGGGGAACAAAGGAGTTCAATGACTATCTTCACAGAATCTCCTTCATCGCTACAGGGGTGCTTCTTTCCGATGACATTTTATTTCTGCTTATTATGAAGTCAAGAGAAGAAAAATTTAAATCTTATTGACACCAAAGATACAGCTGAGTCAGTCATTAGTTGGGACGGAAAGTCAAGATGCAAGTTCCATGGTAACAAGTTTGTGGATTCAAGTAAGATTGAGAATCTCAGAACCACAAAGCTTCCTGAGATGTTTTGGCTTAAGGAGCCTTTCTGAGTGTGATGAGGGTGTCCTATTCCTGTATTGGGATCTTTCATTGATTTTTCTGGGCAAAGAACCCAAAATCACCCAAATAAGATGCTGACTGAGAGGAAAGCATAACAGAATAACAATTATGAATGTCAAATATGGTGGCCATAATAAATAATTACAGAAAAGAATGCAGTAGCTATGCATATTTTATTCTTTGTTATTTATTCCATAGATATAAATAAAATAACTATTTATAGGAAGCAATAGCTTTTTGATGGCTCTTCTGTCTCTTTGATTATTTTAATACAAGTGCTCTTTCCATAACAAATAGCTTCATAATAGAGTCTTTTCAAAATAGTATTGAGGTGATACTATCATTTTATTAGAAGAGTAAATATTACTAGTCATAAATAAATACTGTGGTGGTTGTAAAAACATAGAAAAAAGTGACTGAGGATAGGGAATGATCCAGCAGGTAAAGCACTTGCACACGAATCTGTGTTAAAATCCCCAGAGCCCAAATAAAGGCGAGTGATAAAATGCACTCCTGCCAGGCTAGTACTTCCAAAGCAGAGACAGGAAAACGCCCAGAAGCTCATGGGCCAGGTACTTTGACATACACAACAGCAATTACCAAAGGCACCCTGTCTCAAACAAGATGGAAGGTGAAGACAGACATTAGTGATCATTTTCTGACCTTCCACATAGACATGTACAGCTGCATTTATGCAGTCCTGCAGGCACACACACATGACTTTCTGGATTTTGTGTATGCTTTTCTGAAAACTGATATGTGTTTGTATGTTGTTTGTATGAAGAAACATACAATTGCAAAACAAAATAAATATGCACAAAATATGTATACGGTGTTAATGTACTAAAGAATCATTAGATAAGTATTTATTGCTCAGTGTCTAATCTTTTACTCTCCACTTTCTGATGCTTGAGCTAAAACTGTAATTGTCTTCTTGTGTCTATCACGGGAGTTTCCTGTAGGTTCTGCCAATGAAGATGACTAGAGAGACAGAGGAAAACAAGAACGTAGGGAAAGAACCCATTCTTTGTTGCCTTGCTTTTGCCTAACAGTGTTCTTTTCATCTTGAGAATGCAACTTGTTCCCATCTCCAGATTACTGTACTCCCAGAATCATCCTATTTTACTCCTCCCAAGTGTGTTATTTTTTCTTTTCTTTTCTTTTTTTTATTGTTTGTTATTATTATTTACATTTTATCAACTCTGCATCCCAGCTGCATCCCACCCCCCCATCAAGTGTGTTAATTTTAAACAAGCAATACATCCTCAAGATTTGGTCCCCATGGGCAGGAACTCTCTCTCAATACCCCGAGGACAGAGCCTCAGTTCTGGAGATCCATTCCTCCAGTCAGCTGTGCTACAAGACCAATCAGGGGCCAAACTGTGTTAGAAGGTTTGGTTCCCAGCTCCAGTGACTTCTTTGCAGAGGACTGAGCTTCTGTCCAATGACAGATGGCAGCATCCTCTTTTATGAGGCCTCTTTCCTTAACTTCTAGGTTCTACAAACTTCTCCATTTCTTCAAGTAATCTGCTTCCTACAGTTAATATCTCTGTGTGGCTTCGCAGATTTTTTTTTCCATTTAAAGCATCTCTACTGAATGAAATACATCTTTTGATTTCTATTTTACAGTCATAATATGGTTTCTAATAGCTGTAAAAACAAGACTCTCCATCCACACAGTCAATTCCATATCTGCTTAATTGCAGATATGAGGAAATCATATAAATAGTACCTATGGTGGTGTTTCCCAGATTGTTTTCTAGGGAATTCTATTGCTACGATTTTCTTCTGCAAAGTGAAGTTTATAGTCACAAGGAGATAGAAAATGGCATCTTCCCACAGCAAACTATTAGCAGCTCAGCACTCACAAGTGCAATAAAAACTGTGGGAAATCTAGCAGAAGAGAAACCTGTTTTAATATTGACTCAGCATCTCTTCCTTAAATTATTTGACTAGGAAAGGTGTTTCCTTTTCAGTTAGTCTCTATTACCACCCCAAGGCATATATTGAGACATAGTGTTCTCTAGAATCTGAAGAAAGTCAGGAGCTTTATAGTTTGTTGCAGTTATTTTATTCAATATCCTGCTATTAGGAAGGAATCTTTAGGCCTCACTTGTTTTTTATTGATGTCTCTAATGCAAAGAGAGAGTAATGCTCATTGTGCTAAGATTCAGAATGAAGATGAAGACTGACTGAGGATGTCAAATTTCCAGAAAACAATGATGGGAAATAAAATACAGTCTAAGAGAGCACTAGACAGAGAGGAAGAAGAGTCATATTTTATTGGGTGAGGACAGGTGTGATGAAGGTTAGTGAATGAGATATGATATGATACCTGTGCCAAGGTATGACTCCCAGATGCAGCACATTAATATGCTTTGGTGTTGAACATTTTTTCCATGCTCTGAGTGCCTTGGTTTCTTTTTTAATGTATGTATATGATTTTGAAATTAAAATATAATTACAAGGAGGAAATACACACTTCTGTCTTCTTTCCTCAATCGTCCTCCCTGCATCCTTCCTTATTCTCTTTAAAATTCTTGGCCTCTAGGGTTTTTTCCATGTTTTTTTAATATTAATTACAGTTTATTCACTGTGTATCCCAGCTGTAGCCCCCGTCCTCATTCCCTCCCAATCCCACCCTTTCTGATTCATCTCCTCCCATGGCCCCTCTCCAAGTCCACTGCTAAAGGAGGTTCTCCTCCCCTTTTACCTGACCCTGGCTTATTAGGTCACATCAGGACTGGCTGCATTGTCCTCCTTTGTGGCCTGGCAAAGTTGCTCCCCTCTAAAGGGCGGGTGGTCAAAGAGCCTGCCACTGAGTTCATGTCAGAGACAGTCCCTGTCCCCCTTAATAGGACACCCACTTGGATACTGAGCTGCCATGGGCTACATCTGAACAGGGGTTCTAGGTTATATCCATGAATGGTCCTTGGTTGGAGTATCAGTCTCAGAAAAGACCCCTGTGCCCGATATTTTTTTTCTGTTACTCTCCTTGTGGAACTCCTGTCCTCTCTAGGTCCCACTATCTTCCCCTTCTTTCATATATTCCCTACACTCTGCCAGAAGTTTGGTTATGAGTCTCAGCATCTGCTTGGATACACTGCTGGGTAGAGTCTTTCAGAGTCTCTCTGTGGTCGGCTCCTGTCCTGTTTCCTGTTTTGTTTTTTGTTTTTTCCTTCTTTCAATGTCTATCCTGTTTGTCTTTCTGAGTGATGATTGATCATCTTACCCAGGGTCCTCGTTCTTGCTTAGCTTCTTTAGGTGTACAGATTTTAGTATGTTTATCCTACATTATAGTTCTCGTATCCACTGATAAGTGAGTATATACGATGTGTGTCTTTCTGCTTCTGGGATACCTCACTCAGGACGATCTTTTCTAGCTCCCACCATATGTCCCTCAACGGAGGAATGGATACAGAAATTGTGGTACACCATGGAATACTACGTAGCAATTAAAAACAAGGAAATTATGAAATTTGCAGACAAATGGTGGGATCTAGATTTCTTAATTATTACTATATATATAACATACATTCATAGATACATAATGTTAATCTGCTCAGTCTATATTTTATTACTTGTGTGTATATCATTTCACAACTGACAACCTGTTATTGGATAACCAATTGTGGCTCTTCCCTTTTTGTGCCTTGGTTTCTTCATCTTTAAATGAAAAAAAAAATAGCAGACTATGCTTGGCAGAATTGAAGTCTCAGTCTTGCCTATCTTAGATGAAGATATCAACCTTTGTGGTTTTTAATTACTTAATATACTCCATGAAGTGGAAATGGATTCCTGTGTAATTACACCATCTTTGTTTATATGAAGAAAAAAAAGTAGCATTTTGTTTTCAATATGGAAAAGATCTTTAGAAGGATGTATGCCATTTCTCCTGTTCTATAAGTGAAAATAGTCTACAAGCATCTAAAGACACCTGGTTAAGAAACAAAACAATAGATAAGTTGGACAGTGATGTTATCTCTTTTGTCTTTACTAGAAAGCTATTTCAAATAAAATTGACATTGTTTATACGTAGTAGGTGGATATTTTCATAGAAAATGATAAAATTACTTAGACCAAAGTGGGGTTTTTTTTGTTTGTTTGGTGTGTACATGCATTCTGACATTCCAGCCATTTGAACAGACTGCATGGCATGCTTTTTCTTATGCCTGATTCCTCTTTCCTTAGAGTAATTTTATGTGAGAGAAGCACAGAGAAATCATCAAGACTTGGGAAAAGGAGGGAGCGAAACGCCATCTAAATTTCACTGTTGAAGGTGGAGAAGCAAAAGGAAGCAGTGATTGTTTGCCTATGACTCAAGTCCTTTCAGCTGCTGACAGAGCTTGGCTGTTTCACCCCCTGTCTCTCAGAGCGGCTGTGGCTAACACTGGGGAAGAGGAAGCCAGTTCATGTCTCCACATCTAAGAAAACTTGTCTGTACACATTTATGACTCAGAATCATAGATGCAGGCTCGTTGTGGTTTTATTTAGTATTATACTTAGGAAGGCGGAACATATGAGCAGTAACAATAATCAGAATGAACAGTCACAGCACACAGAGCGACCTTCCCACAACTTCCTGGTGTTATGGTAGCATCTTCTTTTCAAAGGTGAATTTCGTGGGAAATAGCAACATTATTGCAGCATAACTAAAGCTATGTACACAGGCATACATAATGTATAAACTATGTATTATTTATATGTATATAATGCCACATTTTATTGAGGTAAAAAGAACACAGCAAGGTTAAAAAGAAATGTCTAAACTCAATTTAAGTGGTCCAGTGCCACTGAAAGCTCTTGTAAAATCATAAAGGCTTCTAGCATGCTGTATAAACATACCAATAAATATTTAGACTAGAAACTAAGCCAAAATAAACAAATTTAAGGCAAGCTTTAGAAATGTCAGCATGTCTGAGTTTATCTGCCTTATGAAAAATGTTATTCACAGTGATTATTAGACATACTGAACACTGAAGACAATGTTTGGCAAACTCATTTTGAATCTTCCTTATCAATGTAGATGAATGATATTTATTATTGTTGTTATTATTATTATTTAACTGTATAGAAAAGTCACATTTTCAGTAGCCTTTTAATTTTCATTTTGAAGAATAACATCATTACTTTTGACCCCCACACACTTATTTCACATTATGAAATATAGGTATTCAGTTTTCACTTCGTTTATGAAATGAGAACATCTATACAAACCTCAATAATTTTTGTGCTGTCAGTGAGGCAAACAAGAAGCTACAGTATCCAGGTTGTCCAGGCTGCGAACTACTCAACAGTACTGCTCACTTCCATTGTGTCCTTGGAAAGGTAAACTATCCAGTACACAAGGTTGAATCCTGCAAATGCTACGGGAAAGAGAATTCGAGAATATTGATCTATTTTGCTGGTGCCTCCAACAGCTGGTAAGAGCAGTGGGGGAGTGACAGGTGTTGATGGTAAGATGGGCGTTCTACTGAGGACTTTGCTGGCCTCAGATGATGAAACTATCGGCAAGTTCAGAGAGCTGATCCTCTTCTTAAGATGGTACTTGGAGTCAGAGTGCTGAGGAAGAAAGGTAAAAATCATCAACATAGCAAAATACCAGAGATCCTCTGTCTAGACAGGCATGACTTTTACCATTGACACATATTTATTAGCTATCCATGTCTGGTAAAACATCAATGAATGTATGTTATATCATCATTTTCCCAAGAGTTATTGCAAAGCTTTTACTGTGTGTGTGTGTGTTGCTAGAGTTTAAATGTATAACTTAGCGTGTTGTGAATATGGCTCTACCTACCAGTAAGCAACTCATCCTTCCCTCAAGTGAACACTGAAGATGGCCATATTTCCCACATTTTTGGTGCAGTCTTGGAGTTATAGCCAAGATCTCATTTGTTTCAGGCAAGTAGTCTACCACTGAACCATATACCCCCAACCTTACTTCAAAACCAGTAGGTTGCCTCAATCTGAAATCCTAAAATTGAATACAATAGATGCACAACATTAAGTATATTTGGGAAATTTATATAGAAAAATGCATTAGGAAAAGTTGATTCAAGTTAAAAGATTATACTTAAACCTCTAAGCCAATGAATGTACATAATCAAGTATGCTTGTCCCTATCCGTCCCTTTGTTTCTGCCTTTTTCTCTCTCTTCCACTCTCTGTCTCTGCCGCTCCCTGTCTCTGCCTCTCTCTCTCTCTCTCTCTCTCTCTCTCTCTGTATGTATGTATGTAAGGGGGTGCACTTGATTTAAAAACATGTGGACAATTACAACAAGAAAATCCTAGTTGTATTCACTGATAGCCTTCTAGATTCCATCCTAAATCATTCTCATACTTAGGAGTTTGAACTAGATGAAATTTATGAACAGAAGAATTAGTCAACATCCATCAAACCAATCACCAATAGTAAAACAGTAAAAACTGTAGATTGGGTTCGAGAATGTTTGTGCTTTGAAATATATCTGCCTCTTTTTCTAACTCTTTTTTTTGTTTTTTTTTTCTTCACAACTTTTTTATTATATATCCCGATTGAAGCCCTCTCACCCAACTCCCCCACTCCCAGCTTTCCTTTCCCTTCCCCTTATTCCCTTCCCTTAGTCCAGTGAAAGGGGTAGTTCTCCACTATTGCCATCAGGGTCTATCTCTATCAAGAACTCAGTTGACTGCTCTTTGATCACTTGCCCCTGATGATGCAGCCTTGCCAGGCCATGGAGTAAGAGGATGCATACAGTCCTGATGAGACTTAACAAGTTTTGGGCAGATGCAATAGTGGAGAATATCTGCCGTTAAACCTAGTAGTTCAACTCAGAGAGCCTTCACCTTTCCAATAAACACTTCCCAAGACCTCTCTTTTTCTGAAAACATCCCAATTGATTCATCCACTAACTTGAGAGTTGCCCTATGTTCTTTTCTATTACTGAGTTTCTGGTCTACTAAAATCACAGAACACATTGATTTTTAAAAGTGATATTAATTAACATTTGTGAAAGTGGGGGGTCATAGCAATGGGGACATGTTCTAGCAAAGCCTAGGGCTATAATTCAATGTTTGTTTTCTTTCCAACACATTTTTTTGTATCTCTGCTCTAACCTACTAAGCCTAGTTCACAAACTTTAACACTGTCTGATCCAGAATCTTTCCATGCTTTTGAAGTCTAGGCTCCTTTATATTGTTTCCTGCTATTTCTTGTCTACATTTTAGAGCATTCACTTTCATTAAGGTCAGGTTGTTTTTACTGGTGCCTTACCTTCAAACGCTTGTTCTACATTCCCATTTGAGCATGTAACGTGGCCTTGTTTCTTCTCTGGCAACAAAATCACTACTTTGCAGCATGACATGCCATGCTCCTCATGTGAGCAGACTTCTGTAGCTAAAGCCAGCCACCCTCTAGCCACAGGATGAGGCAACCACCTCTCCTGTGCTAGCTGAGCCACAGGATCACAGTGGCCTGGTGGTGTGGTGATATTTGGGCTTCAGGAGCATTAACTCAAAGAATCTTTTTGTTTTGTTTTGATTTTTTTTTTTTATCTTTATCCTGGACTCACTTGTTTGATTCAACATGGAAGTTTCCAGCTATCTAAGTAACAGTTGTCGTCTTAAAGAATCAGAGCCCACTTCCTTTTCAGACACCATGGCAAAAATCTGTCTTTTCCTACAAGTGAAAACTGAGTATAATTTTACCCAATCACGGTGAATTTCATATGAAGGTTGCTTTATCAATTGGCCTGGCACTGTGGTTGACATTTTCACAGAATTAAATAACTTATAGGTCTTGAAGGAGAAGAGAATCTAAAATAGGCAAGATCCTACTTTTCTGATTCTGGCAATGAAAGAGGGACATTAACTACTAAACCTAAGTGACAGCTAAGGACTAAATCCCCATGGTAACTAGACTGCAGTTTGTACAAGGTGACAGTATTTTGGTCTCAACATACCACATACTAGTGTCTTAAAAGATAAATTTGAAACTGTTTACTAAGTGTTTTCAACCATATTTAGCGGACTCTAATTTTATTAAATAATTTTATTTTACCCATAAAATATTATTAAATTATTATCTACATGAAAACACAAAATGCCACTGTTCCATTTTCCAAAATAAGATCCATTCTCTTTCCATACGTAAGAAACACTGAAATCCTTTACTCTGGTAAAATTTCTAATGTTATGATTGAGTGGAAAAGAGAAAACCCTCAGAGACTTTCTTTCCAGACTCATCTTCACTCTGAACATCACAAGCTACCTGTCTGAAACTTGTCTTTTGTTCCTCTTTTAGGCCGAAGGAGGTCAGATCTGTCTTGTTCTTTGAGATTGACAGAAAAAAAGAATATAAATACAATATCTCATAATATTAAAGAACTTATTATTTTCCCATATTATTTAGTGCTTTGGCGTAGAAAGGGCTATTTCTGAATTTCTTGGCATACCCACATTTTCAGAAAGACTCAATGAGGATGACCAAGTTACCGTAGTACAGAGATAAGAGGTCTGATTCAAAAATAAGAACAAAGTATTACCCTGAAGCAAGCATTCCTTTCATTGCCTCTGCACCAGTAAAGCCCTGTGGAGTATTTATTAGGAGATAATAGTCTAAAATCCCCATGTTACAACCCCACGTCTACTATTTACCTGTGATTCAGCTTAGATGTGCCGTCAATATCAGAGGTTCTGCCTTAACCTCAGTTCTTATCTTTAATGTTGGGGATAATTACACCTGTCATCAGGCACATTTTCCTATTTTTATAAGAATTTGAGCAAAATGTCTGCTGTATATGATTACAAATATTTGCTTAGCAAATTTTAGTTGTAAATGTCTTTTCAATTCTCTGCAGTGTCTGCTCTCTGTTCTTGGCATTTTCTTGAACTAAATCTCCTCTTTAAGAATAACGTTTCTGATCTGGGCACAGGGGTCTTTTGTGGGACTGATGCTCCAAACAAGGACCGTGCATGGAGCTAACCTAGAACCCCTGCACAGATGTAGCCCATGGCAGCTCAGTGTCCAAGTAGGTTCCCTAGTAAGAGGAACAGGGGCTGTCTCTGACATGAATTCAGGGTCTGGCTCTTTGATCATCTCCACCTGAGTGGGGAACAGCCTTACCAGACTACAGAGGAAGACAATCCAGCCTGTCTTGATGAGACCTGATAGACTAGAGTCAGATGGAAGGGGAGAAGGATTTCCCCTATCATTGGGCTGGGGAAGGGGTATAGGAGAAGAAGAGGGAGGAAGGGTATGATTAGGAGGGCATGGAGGAGGGAGCTACAGCTGGGATACAAAGTGAATAAACTGTAACCAATAAAAATTAAAAAAGAATTATGTTTCCTTGCTATCCCTCCTTCAAATATGTTGACAGAAAGTTCATGTGCCATCCAATGTCATCAATGGTACCACTTTCATACACTTTCCTGACTCCCCAGCACTCCTGTCGCTCATTCCATATTATCTCTTCTAGAAATAACTACTTCTACTTAATTTTATCTTCTTTCACATCTTGATATCTTCTTAATGATACAAGGCACATTATGTTCAAGCAATAGTGCCTAGCCAGTGCAAGGAACAGACTATACTTTCAAAAACTTATGCTTAATCAACAGACAAATGAAAATGGAAATATTTTCCAGCAGTTTGACAAGCACCATGAGGAAATTTACATAAATAATTTTACTTACTCTTTGAAAATATCTTTAATGTCCTATCATGCTCATTTTAGACATCGAAGATTGAAATAGAGTAAGAAAACTCACTTAGTCCTACGTGTGTAGAGGCTTGGATTCAGTTCAGCTTCCAGAGATCCTGCTCTTAGCAGATACTTTCTTGAACATCGTACCAGCACTGCCTAGAGTTCTTCAGGCTCCAATGTATTAAAATTTTAGATTGGATTTTTTTTTTCTGGATAAACGCTGTCTTCCATAATATTAGTCAATGTTCGAGACATCCTTTTCAAAGGTACCAATAACACCCTCGCCCCAATTTGTAACAACATGCAGACAGTGTCCAATGCCTACTTGGGGAATAGTTTGAGAATAACTGTTTTTAAAATCTGGTTTGCTTCCCTGTCTAACATTGGCTGGATAGGGGTGGGGCGGTAAAGGGTGAGGTGTGTGGTGGGGGGGTTCTAACAGAAGCAAAGGTAATACTCTACAGGAAATGGAGGAGTTCTGTATTTAATGCTGTACACTGGATAAGCCGCTACTGGATAGTTAAGAATTGGCAGCCAGAGGATACTAGATGCCAATTTAGGAGAAAAAACATTACATTTCTGAAATGGAAAGAAAGCCAATTTTTGCAAACCCTTTAAGCTACACGTTTGCATCAAACTCCACCTGCTCTATTGTGAGACCAGCAGCTTAGGTTGATGGTAAAATAGGCTTTTGTCAGAGTCCAGATGAGGGCTCAGCTTGGGGCTGTCAGGGTTTTGAGTGGAACACCTGTGGTTTTGAAATTTTTCTGGGCTCCCCTGCTGTGGAGTGACATCCTGCTCTGGGTATTTTTAGAGCACTTCTTTGTTTTAAGTAACATTATATTGCAAAGGTACCTTGAGTTAAAGCAGACAGCATGATAATCAGTTATTTGATGCAGGGATAAGGCATTAAGGAAATACTTTATATTCACTTACTATTTTGAATAAAGTGGTCACATGTATAATCTCTTTAAAATATTTTAATAACTTTTCTATTTATATGATTGGTCTGCATGTGTGTCTGTGAACCAAAGCACTATTACGCCTGGCAACTGAGGAGGCCTGGAACCGGAGTTACAGATAGTTCCCAGCCACCATGTCAGTGGTGGGAACTGAACCTGGGCCCTCAGCTAAAGTAGCTAGGATGTACTCTTAGCCAATGAGCCATCTCTCAAGGTCCCAAGTATAGACTCTCTTAACACAGCTGTTCTAATCAAGGCTCACTACTCAAGGCACAAAACATTTATGGAACCAGTCATTTTCTATGCTAAAATAAGAGAAAATTTAAAAAACAACAACAACAAAATATAGTATTTATAAATAGTATTAAAAAACATCATGTTCCTGTTAAGGTGAAATTACAACTGTATGCTTTTAAAAAACAGTTTATGTTGAAGCGAGCATTACTGATAGCATAGAGGATTCCAGAATGTCCTATGGGAAATGACTTGTTGGCATCCACCTGGGCTATCTGTGCTGCTAAGGAATGCAGACTGGTTTTTGGAGGGTAGAGACTGGAGATCTGGCCAGATATTTGATAGACTATATGGATTAAAGTCTAACAAATGACACATCACCTAATCCACTCCTGTCTCCCCATAATTTATATGATGAAACAATCGCAGGAAGAAGAGTCCAGTTTCCTGCTTTTTAGAGCTTCTCATAGTCTTAATTCAACCCTTATTTTTAGGGAGTAATAATAGAGGTTGAAAGAAATCTTAGCCAGATTTTGGAACAGGACAGATAACTTTTAGCATTCTATCCCTCACATCTCTGTGCATAGTTGATTACAAGTTCAGGGCATGGCATGTACTTCCTCCTCCAAGAAGTGGACAGTTTTATTTCCTTCTCTGTGCCCAAGTTCCTAGCAACTAGCTTTGGGCTTCTATTCAAGCCAGGGTCACCTTTTTCTTTTTAGCTTTAAAAATCATTCTTCTAGAAATGCAGAGTCCTCCAAAACTAGTTAGACACTCTCACATGGAAATTTTTATGCTGTCTTTAGCCATAGCCTCTATCACAATCACTCATGAGCCCGTCTCGCATTGACATTTCTCCTCTTGCTGTGCAAGAAGCTCCATGAAGAATTAGAGCTTATGGTGATACTCCATACTGTGTATAAGAAACTGTAGATAAGCATAGGATCTGAATAATTTACCGTAGCCCCTCGACAAACGGTGCCAGATGTAAAAGGAAGCAAACAGTGCCCAAGAAGGCAACGAGTATGTTTTTACTGTTGGTTCTGGCAAATGAAGTTTTGGTCAATTTTATATGCAGATTTTGCATGCAGATTCACAAAACTGTCACACCTCTCATAAGGAACAATTGCCCTAGTAGGAAAAGTACTAGTGAAAGGAACAGTGGTAGGAGGAGAGAGTATTCCCCCTCAGGAACACAGCAGAGGGCTTAGACCTTTAAAGTAACAGGAAACTAGCAAATTAATGTACTTCACCTTCACCACAGTAACCTGTGGTTTCAATGGCGAACTTTCAAAAGTAATGTTTTGATTACATCTGAATAGGCATTTTTAAATGTCATGGTATTTGCGGAAAAAATAAAATGACCTTGCAATCATAATATAGTACTGATAACATAAATAGCCAATGTACAATTCATGTTTGTTCTTCTCCATTTTATAAAGCAACTTGCTAAGTTTTCCCATGAACAAAGGAAATATAAATGTCCTACATAATAACATGTGTTTATTTTGATGGCTTTAGGGTTTGTGTTTTTGGCTTGGTTACTTTTGTTTTTAATTTTTACTTTAGTCTTTCAGAAATAAATTAATAAATATGTATATATATATATATTCTGTCAATTGTTTTTATATTTTATAAGTAGAAAAAGGGTCAGGATAATGGGATTTTTTTTTAATAAGGACAAATGGAACTGCTATAGAAAGTGCTCTGAGGAGATTTAAATGTATTTTTTTTTTTTTGCAGCTTTCTACATGACCTGCTCATCATGTTACTCTTTCAATATCCTAGGAGATAATTCATATGTGAATACTTAGGATCTTACCGTTTATCTTTTAATAGATTATACCTTTAAATTAATAGCTTGAGATACGGATAACTCTGCTATTTTCCAAATATTTGAAATCATAACCTGGTCCCTGGAACTATATATTGCAATAAAATAAAATAAAAATAAAATTAAGAAATTAATTTTTATTATATCCCAACATTAAATTGATGAGTATATTCAAAATCATTTTAATTGCTTATTTATTTATTTATTTATTTGTTCTATTTATGATGAATTTATCTTTTGTTTTGCTCAATTTTCAAATTTAGATTTTTATCATCTTCTCTGGAGGAAAAAACAAAACCTTAGTGAGGTGGGGATAAATTAGGAAAATGACCAAGCTTAGTTTCACTGTATTTGAGAAGACTAGATTTCAGCTCCACAACGTGTATTACATCATCTGCTTTCTTATTGATGACCCCTTTGCAAACAGCTTGAATTCTGATAAATAATTCTTCAAAGATATGTGCTAAGTTCAATTATACATTTTGAATAGCACAGAATATATATGAGTATGCATACCGATAGTTCACAACACAATTTTTTCACAAGTATAAAACAATTGTTAAAGATATTTGAAATGTAACTTGCCTGGAAAAATGGTTTTCAAACATGTCAAACTAAGCCTAGAGCTTTTTTTATTATATATATATGCATGTATTCTCTTTGTATATACTCATATAGAAAATATCAGTAGGTTGAAAGATGACATTGAGGAATGATGTCATCCACATTCTAAAATGTGTTTTATCCTGGAGTACAAGTGAAGGTTTACTTGTTTCCTTCAGCCTTTGATGAGGAGAGAATAGTATTAGCCTATAATACTGTACACAACAGAAATTCGAGAATCAATTCCTAATTTTTCCACCAGGTTGTATTCCTGGCAAACACCATGACATTTAAGGATGCCTACTCAGCTATGACCTCTGAGACTGGATTTTCCTCTTTGTAAAAGCAAGAAATTTAGGATGGATCAATAGAAAGCATTTTCCTTTTCATTCCTTTCCTAATTCTTTTTCTCCTTAATTCTTTTTTCCTAATGCAGAGTAATAAGAGGGGAAAAAAAAAACCTTTTACATATTTCCACTCAATGTGGTAATGACATTCTCATTACTCCAAGAGAAATGTCAATTCATTGAAACAAACAAACAAACAAACAAAAAAAACCCCTTAATTTATCAAACAAAAAAGGGTTAATACAAATTGTGAGCTGTATTAGCCAATAAATGTTACAAACTTGTAGAAGTAAAAGATACATTGCATTATAGTTTCCATCACATATCAGACTAAGGCTTCCTGACTTATACATGTGATTTTTGGATTAGAAAATTGCATATAAATATTGAATAAAATAGCTAAGAAGATATTCACTAGACTTAAACAATTAGTGATGATTTGAAGATTCAAATCACTACATTACTCAAGTTTACATTTATTGGATAAATGTTCCCTCTTAGCCAAGGGCTACTCATTTGGCGTTTGTATTAATATAAAAATTTATACTCGTCAATCAATTTTATATTATATTTCTAAAAATATATAAGAATGTGTTCAAAAATGAGAATGAAATTTAGTAGTATGCTTTTGACTCTTTAAATATTAATTATCTCATTCATTTTTGCTTCCCAAAACCTTTGGAGAGAAGGGTTTGCATATAGCATATGAAGAAAGTTTCTGAGTATTTTTAAATTAAAATATTCCTTTGAATGTGAGCTCACTGACATGCATGTATTTAATACACTTATGTAAATGTGATCAGGTTTTAATGGGAGTGAAATACATGGGTCACGTTGCATCAGCGAACATATATTCATTATTCACCTTCTCCTCTCATGAAATAAAGCAGTTCATAGGTTTTTCTCAAAAAAAACCATCCATGTGGCAGGAGTTGTTGTATCTTTTCCTTCAGACCCTGAAAGCCTCATTAGGACTTTTTTTTTTTTTTTAACTTTATTCTCCCTAGTTGCTATAAGGAAACCTGTTCAAAGGAAACTTCTAAAGGCTAAGTAGAATTTTCTAGTCTCCTTTGAGAGCCTAGAGACTGCCAGGATAAGTAAGGATGATGAAAGAATAGCAAAACTTGAGAGCAAATATAAATGAAGGCTCTTCCTTAGCTTCACCCTGTGAAGTGGAAAGCAAATTTCGCCTGGCAAGTCTAGTTTTATAATTTACGCTCAACAAATACTGTTTAATTCGGCTCATTTGTATGTTGCTACTGACTGAGCTTGCTTTCTAAATCTGCTGGCTAACGGTAGAAGAAGAAAACAATTACCACAATAATCTCAGCTTCTCGTGGTTCAGTTGCTTTTGATGTTGCCACAGGGGGCGGGGCTGCGGTCTGTGCAGCCCTCCTTTCTGCCTTCTGTGACTGGAGGTTGGTGAAGTAGTTGACAGCTGCAAACTCAATGAGGGCAGAAAAGACAAAAGCAAAGCACACGGCTATGAACCAGTCCATGGCAGTCGCGTAGGACACTTTAGGAAGCGAGTGCCGGGCACTGATGCTTAAGGTGGTCATGGTTAAAACAGTGGTGATTCCTGAAATGAAAAAGGAGGAGAAACACATCATTTAGCACTGGGAATCCTGTAACCGGATCCAATAATAATAATAAAAGTTAGTATGGGGACTCAATAATTTGTCCTTCTAGTGATGTTCGTTGTTGTAATGCATTACCAGAGGGTGTTACCATCATCCTAACCTGGTGCATTGACTTAGAAAATAAAATTCCCGTAAAATACTTGTTGAGCTAATTAGTAAAAATGCCAATCATGGATAGTTTGTTCTATTTGTTTCCTGCTCGAGAAAATGTAACAAATTACTGTGATTTGAATTGTTAAGATCTTGTATCTTTGATTTCAGTAGCTGAGAGGATCTTTAATTATCAGGGAGGAATAGAAATTGAGTATAAAATTAGTTTACTCAATTTAAAAATATTTTTTTTTTAAAGATAAAGTATTTACCAATGAAAAAGAAAGAATTCTGTCGGGTTTCTGACAGAAGTTTTTTTCTACTTGAACTGTGACAAAAAAAAAATATGTAATTCGTAGATATGCAATGTTGATGGTACCCATATGGTGATTTTTTTTCTGGGAATTTGATAAGTGGATCCATTCTAGTGTAAAAAAATCATATAGATTTAAACTTGTAACTGAAAAATGTAGGGAAGAGTGGATTTTGCTTTTCATAATATTTAGTTAGCACTCTTGTTCTTATTATTTCAGCATTCTCCATCAAATAGTGATATTTTACTTTGCAACTAAAAGTAAACATTTGGCTAAATTAAGAAAGTTGTCAGTATTTCTAACAGGAACTCAATGGCTGGCTCTTTGACCTCTCTACCCCCCCCCCCCCAAGGGAGGAGCAGTACTGTTAGGCCACAGAGGAGGACTTTGCAGCCAGTCCTGAAGATACCTGATAAAACAGGGAAAAGGGAGGAGGTCCTCCCTATCAGTGGACTTGGAAAGGGGCAGGGAGGAGATGAGGGAGGGAGGGTGAGATCAGGGAGGGAATGAGAGAGTGGGATACAGCTGGGATGCAGAGTTAACAAAATGTAACTAATAAGAAAAATAAAATAAAGAAAGTTGTCAGTATTTATCTACTTTGGGATCTTCAAAATGACAACTTCATTTATTCAACCCCGTAAGAGTGAGATATAGTTCATATGAGTGGATTTACTACCATAGTAAATATAGTTAATATAACCAGTTGTTTTGTTTTTTCCTTTATGCTGACCACTGCTAAGACACTTAAGTCCTCAGAAAGAGCCAGAAATCTTGAAGAGACAACACATTTGTTGATTCACCACACAATTTGCAAAAAGACAAGAATTATTTTATGTAACATATGACTCTGTTTCTTCTGTGTATTGAGAGGGCACACAGTTTTCAGTATTCATAGCAAAGACACAAGCATTAAGAAGTAGAAACTGAATGGAAACAGAGCATGGTAAGGCATACCAAAGACAGTTCTTGCTGGGACCGACTCCTTATTAATCCAGAAAGACACCTGGGAAAGAATGACTGTCATGATGCAGGGAGTGTATATCTGGATCATGAAATAGCCCATCTTCCTTTGTAAGTGGAAATAGACTGTCATTATTGCATAGTCACCTGTTGAAAGAAATGCTCATTAGTAGGGTGGCTCTTGACAATGAGAAAATGAATCCAGTGAATATAAAACTTGCAAAGTTTTAAGTTAGCCCAGTCCAGAAGAAAACAAGCAAAGACATGATTTAAAACTATATAAGAATATTACACGATCAGAGGCAAAGAGACATATCTGTATACTGGTTTTGATGGCACCTTGTATCAGATGGTTTAAGAATAATTCATTCTAAGATTGCACAAATATTAATTACCATTTACCCAGTTGCAAATACATTTTGAGGAAATCACTTCAAAATAGTAAATTTACCCTATCATGTCTAATATTCATGAAATAAAAGACTAGATATTTTGAAAGGGTGTACTAGAGTCATGTTACATGATTTAAAAAATATATTGTTACCTGTGTTAGATTTAATAGTCTCACTAGAAACTGTTTGCCCAATCAAATCATACTGTAGGAGGCTAGAAGATTCTTCTGGGACTTCTACTGAGTAAAGGGGTCCTTTTTTCCATGTATATATGATTTCGCTTTTAGGATAAGCATCTGTATTTTTGAAACAAATGACACAAAGCAGTAAAAATAACTCATTAGCTTTTTTTTTCCTCTAAAAGAAGCATTATCTGCCTTGTCTATTGAAAAAGAAACAAATGTTGTTGCTTTAATATCATTAACTAAATTAACTAACATTGGCAAAAAGCGTATTCCTGAACTCCCTCTGTGAGTTTTCTAGTAATATTTTCTTTCATTTCCCAGTCTCCAACTATAACCAAATAAATATGTATATCTAATGCCTAATTTGGCTTCCATAAACTTTGTGTAACTTACAGCTCCCAAACTTGAGTGGACAAGCGTGTCCATCCATTGGGAAGTTCACCAGCCTCATGGGACAATCGGCATTGATGGTAAGCCTGGAGATAATGAGATACATACTTCTGGTTACCAGGGTGGACCCAACTTCTGGGGAGCAGCAGTAGAATGGGCAGCTCACCTCATGGTGTACAGGATAGTTCCGTTCTGCATTAATCGGAAGAGCTTATTAGGGGTGGTCATGTTGTGAGCAATTGACTTTTTCCCATTCCGGAAAAAAGTGTCTGGAGTCCAGATCTTGCTGACCATCAAGTTATTTAAACTAAGAATCTCAGCGGGACCCCTAAACTTCAGCCTCTCATCAATCCAAGTCTGGCGGAAGAAAACATCCATTGTATACTCCTAAGAGAAAAAACAAATATTCACGTAGAGTGGACATGTCTTGTAAAATACTTTATTCATCATTTATGCCTAGCTCTAAATTCAATCAAGAAAGTAAAGTCCACACCAATAACTTACTAAAGAAGCTGGATAATTTGGTAATCAATAATGATCTTAGAATCAATGATATTTTATTATAAACGGTAAGTGATTTTTATAATCCTAAATATTGATTTCGGTGACTCCTCGCTTTTCTCAAACGCACAAGGTTTTTAACATTATAAAACTGAGACATATTGGACCAAAGTTCTTCTCCTACTTAAATCTGCTTAACATTGCTTCTCATGACTATCCAGTTGGCCAACTTTCCAGCTGTGACTTTTACTCTGTTGTTCCCCTTAACTTAAAAGAAAAACATGCTCCTAAATACGCATACATATACATACATACATACATGTGTGTGCATGTAACAACAATTTTTTAAAAGAGGCCATGGAATTAAAAGACAATAAGGGTGGTAAATGGGAGGGCTCGAAGGGAGGAAAAGAAGGGAGAAAAGATGTGATTATATTATAATCTCGAATAAAAAAATAACAGGGCTAATAAAAAAAAGAAAGACATGAAAATGTTTATAGAACTAAAAACATGAAAATGGTTAAAGTTCAGGCTTCTTGCTTTACATCCTACCTTCAGCTAGTCTAGCCCCTCACTCACTTCCATGCAGTAAAATTTCAATAATACAAACCTTCATTGATTAGTAAAATGATACTGCATACCATGGAATTCTGATGTTGTTGTCAGAGGACATGCAAGCAAATATTACCATGATTATTCTAAACATAAAATAAAATATTTAATATAAATACCACAATTTTGATTTTTAAACCATGGCTTTATATCCATGGTTTGTTACAACTGTGGAGAATGTTAATTTTAAAAAAGATAATTATAACTCCATCACAGAAGTTCATGAAAAATGCCTTGCTACTCTGTTGAAGCATTGCCGATAATTTTTGCCTCCTTTATGATACTTATTTCTATAAGTAGTGATTAAATTTTAAAAGCATATTTAAATGCATAATATATCTATACAATCATAAATTATGCAATATGAGGATTCTGTTGCACAAACTAGTATAAGAAGAGATACATGTACAAAGTAAAAGTAAAGTAATCCCAGACTCCCAGACTTGAGCATTGCAGTAGCCGGTGTCATACATGTTTATTCTTGAAATAAAATAAAAATTGAAGGAAAGAATGATACTAGAATAACAAGTGTTCTGAGTTGTATTGACTCTCCTTTTTTAAGCCTTAAGATTTTTTTTCTCACTCTCTGCCTCTCTTCTGTATCTTCCTTCTTTCCTCCCCTCCTCTCTCCCTCAGCCTCTCTCTCCTGTTTTCCCTCCATTCTGCCTTTTTAAGAAAATCTGTTTTGTTCCCCTTTACTTTACTTGTTAATCCATATCTTCTTTACCCTTTCCATCTTTTCATGTCAACTTTAAAGTAGGGGAAAAAAGTCACCAGAAACTTTGTACAGAATTACAATTTCCCAAGAAAAGTTAAAGGCATACTTTGGAAAAGACATTGATGACAGTTTCTGTCTTGGTGCTTGTATTTTAGCGTTGGGAGAAAAATTCTACCTGGGAACTGGGAAGGAATATCATGATACGCTGTGTTCAGAAAGGTGACTTCAGGCTTTCAATGCCACTTTCCATAAATACCCTCTTACGAATCCCACAGCCATCTGTACCTGGGACGGAGGCTCCAGAACTCCCACTGATGCATCCGCAATGTACAAGGTGGAAAGCCTGAACCTGTCCAAGCGACTTCTTCACTGTTTGGATAAGATGCACTGCTGATGATGCATAACAAATGGCAGACATGTCTCAGCATCATATTTATTAATATAGACTTACCTGGCAAGAAGCGTTTTAAAAAGAGTTTCTTATGCAAATAATTTTACTGGGACCTCACCAAAAAGTAGAAATTCTTCTCTTTGTAGGACTAGTCATTGCATGGCATGTGAATTGAAGAGAGCCTATAATATTAAAAACTAGCTGATCTTCAAGTATCCACGCAGAGCCCATAATCTGCGTTCTTACACATGCCTTCCCAGAAGAAATAGACATGTTGTGTGATGACGGGATGGTAAAATCTGAAATCCTTAGTCTTGGGACAGCTCTCCTTCTTAAATAAAACTATACCCAGGGCACTCACCATTTCCACATCTGACACAGGCCCAAAGCTGGTCACATAGATGTCTGTTTTGACTTCTGTGACAGCACCTGAAATAAGCCAAAAAGGTCCGGGCTATTAAAATAGCTGCTGTTAGCACAGCTGGGATACAAAGTTAATAAACTGTAACTAATCAAAAAATTTAAGAAAGCCTCTCATCAGCCCTAGCTTATAGAAACAATGATGCTTATAGAAATAATGATAGTTTTAGTTAAATAAATAACTTATATGTGTTAACAAATTGTAAAAAAAAAAAAAAAGAGAGAGAGAGAGTGGTGACTCTACAAAGCCTTTTCACATACCTGAAGACTAAAGCTCTGTCAGTTTCCACCCCTCTCTAGTGGATACCCCTTCAGTTTTCAAACTTTAAAAACTTACATTAATTATTTTAAATTCATCCTATTCACACTGGGAGACTCTTAAGTGAGGGAAGATGACAAGATCAGCTGGTAATAGTTATTACCAGCTCAACTGATGATAATAACTTACTAGTATTGACAGCTTTCAAAGGACAAATACTAAGTGTCACAACACAAATAAATGTGTCACAACTGAAAAAGCTCTTTCTATATTCTCATAACCCTGTGAGTCAAGTATGTACACGTATACACACACACACACACACACACACACACACACACACACACACACTCCTGTTTGAGACAATAAGGCTTACAGATTTCAAATAATTTAAAAGTCACCAACTGAGGAAGAAGTAAGAAATGGACAATGAGCAATACACACATGAAGTCTTGGTACCCCTCCCCTTTGCTACCTGGTAGGAGACCTTCTTTCTGACTCCTCCAGGTCTGAGAAGGGTTATAAAGGAGGAGGGAAAGTTCAAGTATTTGGATTAAAAGCAACACAGTGTCTTACCTCCAAATCCTGGCCGTAGACGATTGTCATAGCCTTCCAGCAAGTTGTCAAGAATCCGACTGACGTTTTCAGAATAGAAGTTGCCTTCATCTTCAAGTTGAGCTTGGGCATTTTCTAGCCTGAATGTGGAGAGTCAAAAATTCTCACACCTGGCCTCAGAGAAAATACATCATTTCATGGGTGCTATCCTACTACCCCTGTTTTCTTTCACTGTGCAATATAAAATTCATCCAGTGGTTATATGCTCTCCCTTCCCTTTAACATAAAAAAAATGAAATCGAAATATCTTCTTACCGTAGAATAATGAACAGCCAGGGAAGAAGCAACACCATCCTATGGTTCACTGAAATGCCAGGTCACCCTCCTCCTGCTTTCTTTCTCCCCTCAGTCAGCTCTCTTTTGACAATCAACTGGAGAAGTCTTCCAAACCCCTCACATCTCTCTATATCCCAGTCTATATCCCGTCAGCAATCCAATAGACGAAGGGGTTGCCAAGAAAGCAGTTGGTATTCCTGTGTTATTTCTGTCTTTTCACATGGAATGGGTTTGTTTGTGGTCTTAGATTGAGTCTTGTCGATACTCAGCCTCCTCTGACTGGTTTATTTGGGAAGTGGAGAGGCAGAGCAATGACAGTAATTGACTAAGGCATTAGGGGAGATTAAAAGGAAGAAATCCACGGCTAGTTTTGGCATGGAATTAGCAGGGCCTGTGAGGAAATCTGGAAAGCAGTGGCATCTTGCTGATTGAGATTATGTTCCAATGGGCTCAGCATTTATTATTTCTATGGTTCACAGAAGGATTCCTACACAGCTCTGATGGGAAAAGTCAAATACTGAGACTTTTCCTGGATTCTCTTTCTGATTTTCATCAGCTTTGCTGACTAAAGATGACTCTGTACTGAAAAAAAAAATACTCCCACAGGTAACCAATTAATAGTGAAATAACTCCTCTTACTATTTTTAATAGCAAGAAACAAAAACATTAAAGTGCAAAAGAAACAAACAAGCAGAAGATAATATGCGAGATCTGCAAAGTTTTAGTAATGTAATCACAGTTATTTCACGCATGCGTCTGATCGTTAGAGAACCATGCAAGGTCAAGCCATCTTTAAGATTCTCAAGTCCTGAAATTGCGTGAATTGAAATAGCTCTATATGTGAGCGTTGATATGTGGTGAAGTCCAACCACACACATTCAGATGATTATACATTTGACATGAATTAAAGATCCCTCCTCCATGCTCTTCTCTTTCAATTGGGCCAACACAATCTATTAACAGCCTATAAATTACACAGTAAATAGCGTGGATCCAGCAAGAGAAAAGGACTCAAGGACATGAAAATGGTAATGGTTTCAGGAGATGTTGGAGCACTTATTTAGCACTTTGGCTACAAATCAAGCATCAGAACTCCCCTACAGGGACAATTTCCTTCTTTTGGATAGTGTGAGGATATTTATCTTTCAACTGTACATGTAGATTATTCCTTTGGCAGCCACTTGTTTTCTTTGTTCTTTATGTTAGTAAAAAAAAAAAAATTGATATTCTCATCCTCTTAACAATACTGATACCAATACACTAGAATTTTTAAAAATTAGAAAAAATATATCCCCTTTCCATATAATATTTTAGCTTCCTGCATGTCACACTTTTTGCATATGAAATATATTTTCAATGACCTTTATCAAAAAGAGGGTTTTAAACAGAAAAGAAAACCTGGTGCTGAGCACTACAGAGCATTTCTTAGATAAAAAAACAAAGAATCAATGTATACATGAATATACACCTACAAATGAGCATACGAACATGCGTGCGTATAAACATAAATGAAATTCTGAAAACGGCATTAAATTGCATCTTCAGCAACATACACTTCCAACCATGCCTCTCCATGAATCATCCCAAACCTAAAGAAAGCAAGCAGTGGGGATATAGCTCAACTAGTGCTTGGCTAGCATGCATGAAACACAGAACTACACTTCTAACACTGTATAAAACCTGGTAGAGTGATAAATACATGCAAACCCTGATGTTCAGAAGTTAGAGGATGAAAAGTCAGAAGTTCAATGGCATTCCTGGCCTCATTGCGAGTTTGAGGCTAACCTATGATACATATGACCCATAGTTCTGAGGCAAATGATAGAACAGCACATATTAAATAAGCTAAATAGAAGACCATGTTTAGAAATGTATAGAGTTATTGTTATGTTCCATAACTAATAAATTAATTGGCAATTTGAACTGTTCTATGAGTATTTGATTCTATACAACTTGCAATAAAAACATGGTCAAGAAGAATGAAAGATGAATGTCATCAATAATAATGTATTAAATACAAATGAAAAACAAAGTTTATGAGTTTATCTCTTGTTGTTAAGCAGAATGTAAGTTAATCAATTGTTGATGTCCAGTGCATTCTCTTTGAATGCAACACTGCACTTGCAGTTTGGTAACGGCAATTCTTCATTTTGTGTGCCTGTTCTCCACCTTTCAGAAGATCTAGAATCTTTTCTTATAGAACCATATGGATATTGATGTCTTTTCATGAAACTAAACAATGATATTCCTTAATATTTTAAAATGTTCCATAGAAGCCAGGCATTAGCTATGATTGAGAATGCTTGAGAAGAGCATGCTTGCAATAACCTAGGGTTTATAGATATAAGTAAAACCTGGCTAAGTCTCAAAAGGCTATTTGAGCAAACCAACACTCTATATCTTCAGACCCTTAAAGAGCTTACAGTAGCTTGGCAAAGCCACTTTCCTCAATATCTCCATGCTGAGTCAAGTATCGTCGTATTTTCCTAATGGGGATATGTTCTGGAAAATGCATCATTACATGACTTTGACACTATGGAAATAGCATAGACTTAATTTATATAAACTTAAATATTATAGACTTCTATGAACCCATCTATATTATACATATAATCATTGTTAAATGTATTGTGATACAGTATATGATTCCATATAATATAGCAACAAAAAAATAAACACTCATTTTTGGAGAATATGGTGACCTTGGCGAGGTTTTTTTTTTAATTATCATTATTATTATTTCTTCTCTGGAAATGAAGCAGAGATCCCCACTTTGAAAAATTACAGCTACTACAAACCACTCTTATAAACCATCACATACCTACTCCAAAAACAGAAGATGTCTAAAAGAGTGGGGGTGATGTTCCCCTTCTTGCTGATACACTTGCTGTGGTAACTGCACATGGAGTCACCAGAGAAGGATAAGCAGAAGCTTGTTGTCAACTCCCCGAAGCATGGAAACTCAGGGGAGCATAGAGCCTGTCTTACTTCCCATTCCGTACACAAGAACTCCCCTTCAGTAATGAACTTCTGAGGTGTCTTAATGTCATGTGGTGCAGTATGACTAGAGAGGTGCCATCATTTCCACTGTCACATGTGCAATACCGTGCAGAAACGATATCAGCAGTTCTGTTGTTTCTGGGAGCTGGCTATAATTTTGTTCGCTGGATAAATCAGCAACATGTGTACTTTGTAACTGGTTTCACCACCATAATAAGTGGTAAGATTGGGATTGAAAACCAACCAAAGCATTATCCCTCAAAAGTAGCGAGGTAGAATTCAAAACTGGTGAGCAGAAATGAGGAAAATAGTCAGTTCTTTTAAATGAATCATTTTGGTTTTTAGTCATACGAAGATGGAGTTAGCTTCTGCAGGAGAAAATGAAGCCATGAAGCCGCATTAATGAGTTGCCCATTGCAGAAGCAATTAATATGGTCCCCGTGATCATTCTGCAAGACACAGAGGCCTTCTGGGGATGTTAAAAGGAATAATTGTTCAATGAGAAGTATAAGTGGATATTTCAATTTAAAAGCTCTGTGGGTTCCTTTGGGGTTCTGTCAGAAAGAGAAATAGAGAGGGTTTCCGTGGCAGAATGTTCTGTGAAGGGAATAAAAGATGTCCTACAACACTGAACTAGAAAAAGAAGCTAAACTGATGAACCCTATAATGATGAACATTTATTGGACATTTACTGCATGGAAATCATAGGTACAGACACTTGCGTGTAATCTAGTCAACTACCCAGCAAGTTATCTATTTTCAGATTTGTTTTACAAGGGGTGGAAACAGGAACTCACTGAAGGCATGTTACTACATTAAGGTCTTGGAGTTAGTTGTTATCTCTAACTCGGAAGTGTACGTTTTATATACTGTGCTTTATGTATGTCAGACCCAACTTATTTTCTAAACTGTTAAACTTCCTGGACCAGCAGAATCCTCTGTCTTTATTAAGGAGCACCTGCAATCTCAGTGGACATTATCGAAAACCCCAAAGTGATCCCTATTGGGGCTGTGGTGCAATAAGAATAAAATTGCTTTGGGAAGCAAAGGACAATAAAGGGACATTCCTATGAACTACTGCTTTAAATTGTTTTTGGCTTGGTTAAAAATTGATTGCTGAGTCCATTATAGGGCACTCTGTTGTCTCTAAACCATGTAGACAGAAGCTATTTTGCAGAGAATAGGCTTAGATGTTTTCGATTTGTAATTTCTCAGCTACTATAAATTCTATTTTACTTTTATTTATTAACTATGTGATACATTCTGAGAATAGTCATTCCTATGACAGAGTACTCACCCTCAAAATGTGCACACTTGTTAATATAATTTAGAAAAGAGAAACTATTGAGTAGTGAATACTAACATTAACCAGGTGCAATGAAGACACAAAATGAGGAGGCTGTTGTGGCAGAAAGTGGGGACTAGTGGCTATTTCATAGTAAAAAGCAAAAGGCTATCTATGGGACTGAAGTTTAGAGTTGGAATCAAATATCCATTAGGAAACTCTTCCCTGAGCTTTATGAAGACTTTGTACTCATGAACAATATTAATGACCAAGACACTGCAGTGTAGGAGGCAAAGAAATAAGATAGATGAAAAGCTTTGACGACATTACTGAAACTTGTGAGAGGATGAGTTCCTCACTGGATAACTGAGGAAAAGGAACAGGGTCCTGTAGATGACAACAGAGGGATTGTCTGAAGAAGTCCTGACAACATATTTCTTGGAAATTCCCCTGTGAATGAGTCATGGAAACAGCAGTAAGCATGGAACAGGACCATTCTATGTTTGTGTTACTTGATCTTGTCTTCAACGTAAGAAGATTAGACCGCTTTGGGGTTAAGCGATTCTGTGATGGCTAAGCTTGGATACCAACTTGTCTACATCAATTAAATCACAAAAAGCTGAGCATGCTTGGTAGGGATTTTCTTGACTGATCATTCCAGGTGGGAAGATCCACCCTAAACCTAAGCCACACCTTCTGGCCCACATAAAAGGATATGGAAGAAGAAACTTTCCCCAGTTATCCAGTGTTTATAAATGGAGCTAAGAAGATAGAGTCTACATCATTTACCGAAGCCATAGTGATAGAGGAGGGTGTATTCAAATTAGTTCAGGCAACAGCAGAGAAAAGGTCTGTGAGAAGAAAAGAGACGAAAAGAAATGCAGTGGTCCTTCTGAGAGAAGTGGAGGCAAGAGTCCCAAACCTTTCAAAAGCAATTTCCTGGATTTTTGACAACTTCCCTTAATTTTTAACTCCTTCACATTCTTTGTGTTTAATCTGTCATTAGATTTCCCTAGAAATTCTTGTATTTTTATTTCAAATTTGTCTTTCTTCCCCAGGGCAACTTGAATAGATTTCTGCTACTAGCTTCTGCAGTTGAGAATGTCATCTTCCAAAGTGAAACTAAAATTTCGGATTGTGAGGACACAATCTGACATTTGGATGAGCTGCGTGACTCACTGGAAAGTAAGCCTAGATAGTGTAGAATAATTGTCCTGCTTCCTGGGCTGAAGGGGAAATTAAGATAATTGGAAGTTACTTAATGAACTTCCCTGCTTAATGAATCTCTCACCTCCATGGAGTAGAATAAGCACTTTAGTAAACTGCACAAACCCATTTGGGCCACTAGGGGACCACTAGGGTTTATCTTCTGGCTGTTCTAGCCATGCCCCAGAATCTGCCTATGGATCTGGTTCTTGAAGTACAGACAGAAAAGGAACATATGTTTGCTCCAGCCAAATGATGATCTCCAGGGAAATGTTACAGAAAGCAGGAGGAATGAAATTCAATTAAATGTGGATTCTGTTCGGCTTGGATGGGATACAAATTCCAAACCTACAATCCTGTAAAGGGAAAAATCTCAGAGCCAATGATTAAAAGAAAAATGAAATCAAACAATCCCTACTGTTATTTGTTTTATTTTGTTCTTCTGAGACAGGATCTATCTATGCAGTCCTGATTATCCTGGACCTCTATATGATAGACCAGGCTGGCTTTGAACTCATACATTCCCTCTGCACCTGAGGGCTGGGATCATACTGTTATTTTATATGACAAAATGTTCCCTGTTAGGATAGAATTGTGAGATTTCCTTTTATATCTAAGTGATTCTATTTGGAAGATGGGGAATAAACTGCTTGAGACACTGTACTTAGAGAAAAATAAATAAATAGCAATGGAATCATCTGGTAGGCATTATTTAAAAGTAAAATTGCTGACAAGCTTTCCCCATTAACAACCTACATAGCATATTCTGGTACCTTGAGATTTAGCCATCAGGGAAGAGCATCCAGATCAGTACTAGCTTAGTTTTTCCTTGTCATTTGACCAAAGTGTACAAAAATGTCTCATTTTTATTTAAATTTGTGTCTCCTTAAGCTTAAGCTGTTTTTATTATTTGGTAATTGTATGGCTTTTTTATTTGAATAGATTTTACTGATTTTATGACATATATCTACTTTTGTTACTCAGTTATTCATAGCTAGAAAGATAGGTAGATAGATGATTGATGGTAGACCATAACCCTTTGCTTCTATTTGCTCTGTAGTGTATTTTTCAGTCTGCTGCTTCATATGGCAGATTTTGTCAGACAAATATTTTAATAAGGTCAAATTTATTTTTGTTTCACCATAAAAACATAGTCTCGGCATTTTAGTAATGTATCTCTTTCCAGGAGTTGAAATCTCTTCTACATTTTCTCCCAACAGCTTTACCTTCCAAAGACGTATTTATCTGGAATAAAATTTTGTATGTGAGGAATAGTGAGGACCCACTTTATTTTCTTAATTAGGATGCAATTGTTTTAATAATGAGTATTTATTACTTAGTGATTTATAATATCTACTCTGCAATTTACCAATTTTCTTCTCTCTGCTAGAAAATGTTATTAGAATTTTATAATTAGTACATTGACATTCCTTTGTTTATATTTTCAACATGGTTAGTAATTTCCCCTTGAATGCCTTTGTATAGTAGGTGTTTTATTCTATTTTACATCTATTTATATCTCTTCTCCCCAATCCCCAGATTTCATCAACAACATACCATTTTGTGTCTGTGCCTAAGGAACAAACTCTTAAACACGTCAGTCTTGACTCATTGTGCTTCTAAATGTGCTACTTTTTCTAAGTATTCTACCTTTCTTAATAATGTGTGTGGGTGTGTCATTCTCTACCTGTACTTTCACAAATACCCTGAAATATCTTAAATATATTATAAATACAGTCAGTGATGGCAAAACACATTTGTCATGCTAGCACTCAGAAGATGAAGGCAGGGGGATTCGTAAGTTTGACGCTTTTGCTTGAGAAACTTTTCCTCTGGAAATAGATCACATACATGTCTACTCAGCCCAAAGCGGAAACACCTGATGGAACAAAGTAAAGATTGTACTGAAGTCAACTTATTTAAACAATGAGCTTTCATGGGGTTACTACCAGGAGCATAGGTGAAGGGCTGCTTACCAAGGCAGATTTGACTCAAAAGCAGTTACAACAAAAATCCCACCATGATATGGGTGACAGCTCATAGGAGCTACATCTTCAAGGGCTGTACATGTGCAGGCATCTCTACAGGTTTAAGAACATCCTCTTTGATTCCAGCTGGTCAGAATCTCCTCCTACAACAGTTGATTGCTTCCTGTAACCAAGGAAAGGAGTTCTTATGCATATTTTAAATTTCAGCTTTCCATAACAAGTGAAGTGTGTTTACTTCTTGGGCCTCAGGAGTCTTTACCTCTCTCCTGAAGGGAAGTGTTTCAATCAGGAGAAATTTGTTGTACAGCAAAACTGTGTGAAAATAGGAAAGGACGAAGGAAGTAGGAAGGGAGGAAAAAGGGGGGAAAGAATGGAGCAAGGGAAGAGAAAAAGAGAATGAGAGAGGGCATATATTGTAAACCATGCTTCCTTAAACATCATCACGTAGCTCTAATATACTAGGCTTTTTTTTGTTTTTTTTTTTTTTTTTTTTTTACTATAAAGGACTGGTGCTGTCACTAGAAAGCTTATTGTTCACTTATTATGGTTTCTTAACCACTATTTCTTTTTTTTCCAATATTTTTTATTTTTAAATAATTTTATACATTCACTTGTATCCCAGCTGTAGCCCTCTCCCTCTTTCCTTCCCAATCCTCCCCTCCCTCCCTCATCTCCTCCCTGCCCCTTCCGAGTACACTGAGAGTGGAGGTCCTCCTCTCCTTCCATCTGACCCTAGCTTATCAGGTATCTTCAGAATGGTTGCAATGTCCTTATCTGTGGCCTAGCAAGGCAGCTCCTCCCTTGGGCCGGGGGGGGGGGGGGGGGGGGGGGGGGGGGGGGGGGGGGG
>NW_026591597.1:3696625-3731977 GCF_907164565.1 Psammomys obesus | reverse complement strand
GGGGGGGGGGGGGGGGGGGGGGGGGGAGGAGGGGGGAGGGATGGGAAGGGGAGGAGGTGAAGCTCAACAATGAGCCAGTCATTGAGTTCATGTCAGAAACAATTCCTGTCCTCCTTAATAGAGAACCAACTTGGATACTGAGCTACCATGGGCTATGTCTGAGCAGGGGTTATAGATTATATCCCTACATGATCCTTGGTTAGAGATACAGTCTCATAAAAGACCCCTGTGCCCACATATATTAGGTCCTTGTGGCGCTCCTTTCCTCTCCAGGTCATACTAACTCCCCCTTCTTTCATATGATTCCCTACACTCTGCTGAAGGCTTGGTTATGGTACACGTGTTCATAAATTTGTATATGTATATATATATGGGTATGTAAATATATTATATAAAATATAAACTTTTAAAACACAGTTTTTTAGTTTTCACGTGTGTGTGTGTGTGTGATATGTGTTCATGGCATGTGGACAGATTAAAAAGATCAACTGACAGTAATGGAAGTCTTTCCTTTCCTTTTATCTGTTTTGTTCTAAACTCAAACTTGGGTCCTAAGGCTTGATGGCAAATAGCCTTATTCAAATAGCCTGAGTTATCTTGCTGACCATTAAAATACTTTCTACTTTGCAAAAGATAGGGAAAAAAATAGGTTTAGACCAAGCTTATATAATATTCCATTAAAACACACTCATGGAGATCTACCTGACTGGATAATAGTCATACTATGATGATGAAGTCAAGATTGCTATTCTGTTACTCATTCCTGGAACATTCTTCCTTTATTTGTAAATCTAAGACAGATTTATGCTGCTTCAGATTAGTCTCTTTAAAGAGAGAGAGACTTAATATAACCACAATGTATTAACATAAGTATTTCAGAATTAATTGTTAAGTAAATGAATACATGAAAAGAAAAATGAATCCACAGTAAGTGTGAACAAGTCCAAATATTTTTCTAACCATTCAGTCAGTCACATCTAAAAAGTTTTAACAGCTACATGTGTCTTAAGATTTATGAAAGACAAAAGGTGGACTCACATTAGTGAAAAGTATTATCCAGGAACTGGACTTTCAGAGAGTATAAAATATCTAGTTGCGGTGTTAATAAAATAATATAAAACCTCTCTTACAGGGGTGGAACCTAATAACCAGTCAATTCATTTATATATAATGTGACATGAATTTAAAAAAATGCCAGGAACATATTCTGAGTTTGTGGGTCTAGTGGACTTAAAGTTCACATTAAAGAATCACTGTTGCCTGTGCCATCTAGCACAGGCAACTTTTGAAAGACAAACACCTTTACATGTGTATGTTTTTCTCAGATGTTTTCTTTATATAGCAAATCAGTAAAAATAGCTTAACATTGTATTTATCTTGCTTGTTTATCTGGAAAACATATTTACTTTACAATAAAATAGATACTTGTAGAAAATAGTTTCATTCAAGCATAGAAATGCCAACGTATAAACACCATATCAATGAATCAGATGTTATTAAAGATATTTTAATAATAATAAAAGCAATTTTAACAGTATTTGATTTGAGGTTTTTTTTGGTTGTTACCGAACAAAGCTGAACATATGCTATAATATTGTTTTGATATCTATTTATTTATTTAAGGTGGATGGCTATTATTAGGTAAGTGTGTAAATGAATCCTGTATGAATATATACTGGCACAACAAAACACAACAGAGCAAATGGTTCTGTTTGTAGAGTCTACATCAAGGTAGAAAGGGAGAGGCGAAGAGAATAGAAAACAACCAAAATCCAATGCCAAGTGGTATTAGTCAGTTCTTTAGAGAAAGAAAACTGATGAGAGCGAGGTGCAGGGGTGTATGTGTTGGGTGTGAGGTTCTTGTAATCAACACAGAGGGAGGGACCCAAAAGAGGGTTGATGATGCAAAAGGTTATGCAGGAAGACATGGATGTCCCTGGGAGAAAACACTGTGGTAAAAATGTCAGTCTGTCTTATTCCACTCTTTTGCTAGATTTGAGTTCTAAATGAGATGGATAATGCCATGCATTACAGAACTATGTCACCTATATATATATATATTTTTTTTTCTGTTGAATAAACTGTTGGACTCATATTAAAGCATCCTTGTGCATAGACTAGAAGTCAAATGGGAGTCAATCATCTGGAAACCCTAGGCTCACCTATGTGTCACGTAAAGAAAATTATTCCACCATTTTTCTATTCTGCTATGACTGTCATAATGGCTGAGTTCAATATCATGCTACTGCACTCAGAGTACAAATACTGAGTGTCTTAACTTTATCTACATATCAAAAATAACAACTGACGCTTCTTAGAATTGAAACGTTTAAATGATTTACCTTTAAATTGAAACGTTTAATTACTTAGCATGGTGCAGACTCAACAAGAAATCAACCAGTGAATATTAGTCGCTATTACTACTACCAAATAAATATAAATGAACATTTGACTGCATTTAAAATATACTGTCTTAAAATTAATTACTTATTTTCACATGTTCCTGTATATATGTGCCAGCATGCATTGATGTGCACCCATACCTACAGGTTCTGAAGAAGCCAGAAAATATCAGAACCTGGGATCTGGAGGTTGGGTGTATTTGGATTTCTGATGTCGGTTCTAGGAACTGAACTTGGGTCCTCTACAAGAGTAGTTACCATTATTAACTCCTGAGGAATCTCTCCAGCTCCCTTATGTCAGTCAAATGGTAGGCTAGAATGTCTAATTATATTATGCACAGAGAATAAAAAAATATTGGATGACGTGGTCTCTTGGAGAAGGTTGGCTATTTGCACGAAAGTACAAAGCATGAAGGCTAAAATTAATGATTTTTCTTGTAAGCCATTTGGCATTATTGCAGAATATGTTACATAGTTTTCACGTCCATAAAAACCTTTGTCGTATTCATGAGGCATTTCCCTGTTCATGTAGCTGGCTGATCTTTAAATTTATTTTACTTCAGACATGTTGTCTTGGTTTCCATTTCTGATACCTGTTTCCAAAACATAGTGTGAAATCTTCAGAAGGTATGAAAGTCCTTAAGAAGTTCTGTGTAACGATAATCTGATGGTGAATGGAGCCTTATCAGTCTATGGTTTACTTTACCCACCCTTCAATGCCTCCCAGTGGACCAAACTACTAGTGTGTTTATCTTACTGACAATTCTAGTTGGCCAACAAATAGAATCTAAAACTCTGCATGTAAATATCTTGTTTCAAATTAATTAATTAAATAACTTTACATTATGACCTCAGTTTCACCTCCCTCCTCTTCTCTTAATCTTTTGCACTCTCTTTCTTTCCCCATCCACTCCTCCCTTCTCTTGATATCAGGCTTCCCACTGATATCAAGCAACCTTGGAATATCAAATTGCAGTAAAACCAGGTTTACCTTCTCCAGTTTAGACTGGAAGAGGCAGCTCAGTAGGGGAAAATGTTCCCAAAGGCAGGCAATAGAGTCAGACAGCTTCTGCTCTGGTTGTTAGGAATCTCACATAAAGATCAAGCTACAGATCTGTTAAATATGTGCAGAAGGCCTAGGTCAGTCACATGTATGTTCTCTGGTTGGTGGTTCAGTCTCTGTGAGCCTCTATGGGCCCAATATAGTGGATTCTGTAGGTTTTCCTATGATGACCTCTGTGACTCCTATAATCCTTTCTCCCCCTCTTCACCAGGACTCACCAAGCTCTGCCTAATGTCTGGCTCTGCGTCTCTGCAGCTGTTTCCATCAGTTGCTGGGTAAAGTGTCTCTGATGATGAATACGCCACTCCTATCGACAAGTATAGCAGAATATCATTTACAGTCAGCTTCCTTTCATTTCATGGGTCTCAAGCTGTACAAGTCATTGATTGGCCTTTTCCTCAATTCTGCTTCGTTTTTCCCCCTTCACCAAGTCTAGCTGGATAAGTTGTATGTCAAAGGTTTTGTGGCTGGGTGGGTATCCCTTCTTTAGAAGTCTTGTCTGGTTATAGGAGATGGCTGGTTCAGACTCTATATCCTCCAATGTTAGGAGTCTTACATTGCCATCTTCATAGGTTCCTGGGAGTTTCCAATGCCCTAGGTTTCTAGCTCCTCCCAGGGATGCTCCTCCCCAACTCCAATTGTCTCACCCAGTACTCTCTCCCTCCATCCTCCCCAACCTGATTACTCCTGTTCCCATCCACACCATAACCCTATCTAGTACCCCCTTCAGCCACAATGTGATGTCTATTCTATTTCCCCTTCTCAGTGAGATTCACGAGTCCCCCCTTGAGCCTTCCTCATTCCTTACCTTCTTTGGTTCTGTAGATTGTAGCATGGTCATCCTTTATGGTGGCTGACAACCTCTTATAAAGTGAGTATATGCCATGTTTGTCTTTCTGAGTTTTGGTTTCCTTATTCAGGATGATCTATTTTGGTTTTATCCATTTGCCTGCAAATTTCATGATGTCAGTTTTTTGTTTAGTTTTGTTTTAAAGCTGAGTAATACTTCATTGTGTAAATGTTGTAAATGTACCACATTAAAAAAAAAAAGACATACTTTGGGGGTCCTCCACTCCTACTATCTGACTCTATCCTATCAGGTTTCATCAGGACTGTCTGAATCCTCTTTCTCTGTGGCCTAGTTAGGCCACCCACCCAGGGGGAGGTGATAAAAGAGTCACCCACTGAGTCGATGTCAGAGACAGCCCCTGCTCCCCTTACTAGGGAACCCACTTGGAGACTGAGCTGCCCATGGGCTACATCTGAGCAGAAGGCCTAGGTCTTCTCCATACATGGTCCTTGCTTGATTCATCAATCTCTGCAGGACCCTCTGAGCCTAGATATTTTGGTGCTGTGGTCTCCTTGTGGAGTTCCTGTCCCTTCCAGGTCTTTCTATCTCCTCCTTCTTCCTTAAGATTCCCTACACTGTGACCAAAGTTTGGCTATGAGCCTCAGCATCTGTTCTGAATCCTGACTGGTAGAGTCTTTCCGAGGACACCTGTGAAAGGCGCCTGTTCTGTTCCCTGTCTTCTCCCACTTCTGATGTCTATCCTGTTTGCCCTTCTAAATGAAATTTTAGCCTGTTTCCTAGGGTCCTTCTTGTTACTTAGCTTCTTTAGAACCATAAATTTTAGTATGTTTATCCTATATTATATGGCCAATATCCACCTATAAGTGAGCATATACCATGTGTGTCTTTCTGCTTCTGGGTCACCTCACTCAGGATAATCTTTTCTAGTTCCATCCATTTGCCTGTAAATTTCATGATTTCCTTGTTTTTAATTGCTAAGGAGTAGTCCATTGTGTAAATGTACCACAATTTCTGTATCCATTCTTTGGTTGAGGGTCATTGAGGTTGTTTCCAGATTCTGACTATTACAAATAAAGCTACTATGAACATGGTTGAGCTAATGTCCTTGCTGTATGGTTGAACATCTTTTGCATATATGCCCAGGAGTAGTATGGCTGGATCTTGGGGTAGCAATATTCCTAATTTTCTGAGAAAGCACCAGATTGATTTCCAAAGTGATTGTGCAAGTTTACATTCCCACCAGAAATGGAGGAGGGTTTCTTTTTCTCCACAACCTTGCTAGCATGTGTTGTCACTTGAGTTTTTGATCTTAGCCATTCTGATGGATGTTAGGTAGACTCTCACGGTCATTTTAATTTGCATTTTCCAGATAACTAAGGACTTTGAGCATTTCTTTAAGTGTTTCTCTGCCATTCGATATTCCTTTGTAGAGAAATCTCTGTTTAGCTCTGTACACCATTTTTAATTGCATTACTTGATTTGTTGTTTTTTAACCTCATATATATATATATATATATATATATATATATATATATTTTTTTTTTTTTTCAGACATTAACCTTCTGTCAGATATAGGGTTGGTTAAGATATTTTCCCAATCTGTAGGCTGTTGTTTTGTTCTGTTGACCATGTCCTTTGCTTTGCAGAAGCTTTTCAGTTTCATGAGGTCCCATTGGGTTATTGTTGATCTTAGAGTCTGTGCTGTTGATGTTCTGTTCAGGAAGTTGTCTCCAGTGCCAATGAGTTCTAGGTTCTTCCCCACTTTGTCTTCTAATAGATTTAGTGGCATTCATCTTTACTTACTCACTTTCAGATATGCCAAAGGTTTGAATATTTGTTCATTTTATTTTTGTATTAGTTTTTGTATAAATGTTACATTTTTAAAAGGCCTTCAAACATTGTTTCTTATTAACATGATGTTATTAAAATTTTCAACTGAATTTTGTTTATTTACTAATAATGAGAGAAAGAGAGACAGACAGAGAGACAGACAATGCATGCCACAGCCCATGTGTGAAGTGTGAAGATCAGAGAAAAACTTTCAGGCCTCAAATCTTATCTTCAAACCTGTTTTGAGGAGAGATTTCTCTTTTTCTGTTACTGTGTTGTGTCTTCCAGGCTCACCCTTTGATCTTTCAGGAAATTCTCTTGTCTCTGTCTCCCATTTTACCTTATAAGTACTGTAATCACAGATGCCTTTTACTGCAGCCACTGTTTTTACTTTGAGAATCTCATAAATTAATATTCTATTTACATAATTTTCTTCTTTTCCTCCCTCTTGCCTTCTTCTATGTCTCCTAACTCCCTTTGAATTTCATGATTTCCTATTTATTAATTATTATTGTCCCATTGTATGTGTGTATGTACATATTTAAGTATGTCTGTATTACAACATGTTCAGTATATTTAGTGCTGCTCATATGTATAGTTTTAGGACTGACCACTTGTTTTGGATAACCACTTCAGAAGGCCTCTTTCAAAAGACTGATACTCTCTCCCAAGCAGTTATTAATTACATTAACTCTTAATTTATGGTAAGGCCATGTGGAATTTCCCCCTTTCAAACTAGTATTAATGCTTTTAACTGGTGCTTTCATTGTTAAGGTCCTGTTGAAGCAACAGTCAGGTTTTTTGTTTGTTTGTTTTGCATTTTAATCAGTTTTAGATTTTGGTGGTGGTCTATATCTGCTCAAACAAGAAGTTCCTTTGATGAAGGGTGAGGTCTTAAATATTTACGGATAGGAAGATGAGTGGTTGGAATACAATTAAGAATTTCACTGGTTTAAGGAATTGGCAATAGTAAATTCTCCACTAGGTTTCATGGCCTGAACACACAGGTAAGATTTGGTTATTTTTACGATACTAGATATGAGTTCTTTTCTACTGAGTGAACCTTCAGTCCAATTAAATAGCTGTTTGTTACTGCCAACGTAAAAGTGCCACTATTGCACCCGTGGGGATATCTTGTGGTTCTGGTAATTGCTGTGGTTTGTATCATTTACAGCTAGGTAGAATTATATTGATTGATTTTCTCCCTTGGAAGCTTTCATAGCACCTCCTCAGTATTACAAGTGAATGTTATTAGGGACAAGGATTCCGGATTGGTTCCAATTTGTTTCCTCTAAGTCCTGTGTCTGATGTATATAGTGTCTTCAGCAATAGGGTCTTAAGTCCAAGGATGTAACCAAGAACAGTGACAATAGCCTATAGTCTTAAGAGATGATTGAACCCCTGACTAACAACTCAAAAAGAGACATCCCTTGTTGACACTACGAGTTTTGTTAGATAGTACATGGGTCCTGGCAGTCAGCAGGGGGTGGTAATCACCCTATATGGCTTAATTCTATTTAAGATATGCATGGATGTATTATCTAGTTTAAGTAAGATTATACATTTTAATTACAAGTATGGTTTATAGATATAAAAATAGTTTGTTGCAAGGTTATACAAGTTTGGTTGATTGTGCAATTATATTGTATCCTTTGACCTCTATGATCTCTATTATTATTTATGACAGCTTTTCATGGCATTCTTCGGATTACATATGGTAAAGTGCTAGTTATTTTTAAGGTGACAGCTTTACTTCTGCCTAAGTTTCCTACATCTAACCAAGTTTTGTTGTCTTACTGATCTCATGAAAACGCCATTACAATATCAGAATGCCAACAATAGCATTGACTTCTTGCTTCTTTCTGATAATTAAGGTAGAATTTAGTCTTTCACCTTAAATTATGACATTTCTCATAGGGTTTTATCTCTGCCTTTCATCAGCTGAGGAAGTTTTTTTTTTTTTAATCCCATTTTATCGACTTCTATTATGAAGGTATGCTAGAATTTGTCAAACATACTTCCAGCACCTACTAAAACGGTTGTGTGGAATTTATCTTTTATTGAGTTAACAAGTGTAGAAAATTTGTTGATCATTTTTATGAAACTCCAATTAATCTTGCATTACCAGGATAAATCTCATTGGTCATGGTGCACAATAGTTTTTTTTATGTGCCATTAGATTTTAGTCTGAGAGGATTTGGAGAAGGATTTGCATCTATAACGATGAAGGGTGTTGAACTCTTATTTTCATAGGATATCATTAGATTTGGCATAATCGTGATATTGGATTCACAGGAGTTGAGGATGTTTGGTTGTTCTTCAAGACGATCCAAAAGCTTTCCTGTGAATTATTCTTTATGAGCTAGGTATAATTTAATACTACACACTTTTAGATCAAGGTTTTCTGAGAAAGATTTTTTTAATTGGAAATCAAAGACTTTTTTTCAGTTTTATTAAGATTTGGTGTTTCCATTACGACAAGCTATTAATTACAGCTTCTATCTTCTTAAAATGATGTCAATTTTGTTACCTGATTTATTGACAATGTAACTGCTTATAGTATTTATTTTCTTTGTACTGGATAGTTTTATATCATTTTGATACAGGTAGAGTCACTGGAAAGGAAAGAATTTCAATTCAGAAGATGCCTCTGTGAAAATCTGGCTGTGAGGCTTTTTTTTTTTTTAAAAAAAAAAAAACAAAACAAACAAACAAAAAAAAAAAAAACCAGAGCTGAGGACCTAAACTAGGGCCTTGTACTTGCTAGGCAAGTGCTCTACCACCTAAATCCCCAACCCCAAGGCATTTTCTTAATTAATGATTTCATGGAGAGGGTCCAGCCCATTGTGGGTAGTGCCATCCCTAGGCTGATAATCTTGGTTTTTATAAGAAAGCAGGCTGAGCATATGCCCAGGAGTGATATAACTGGGTTTTGAGGTAGAACTAGTCCCAATTTTCTGAGAAAGGATCAAACTGATTTCCAGAGATGTTGTGCAAGTTTGCATTCCCACCAGCATTTCTCTGATTGCTAAGGACATTGAGCCTTCCTTTAAGTACTTCTCTGCTTTACAAGATTCCTCTGTTGTGAATTATCAGTTTAGCTCTGTACCCCATTTTTAAATTGGATTAATTGATTGGTTGATGTTTAATATCCAAAAGATGCTCCAGCATATAACAAGGACATTTGCTCATCTATGTTTATACCCGCTTTATTCTTAATAGCCAGAAACTGAAAACAATCTAGATGTCCCTCAGCCAAAGAACAAATGCAGAAATTTTGCTACTTTTACACAATGGAATACTACTCAGCTATTAAAAACAAAGGAATCATGAAAATTTCAGGCAAATGGAGGGAACTAGAAAAGATCATCCTCAGTGATGTACCCTAGACCTAGAAAGTTACACTTTTGTACTCACTTAGAAGCGGATATTAGACCCATAATACAGAATAACCATACTACAATCCACAGACCCAAATGAACTAAGTAACAAGGAGGGCCCAAGAGAGGGTGCCAGCATGTCATTCAAAAGGGAAACGGAATAGACAACAAAAGTGGATGAAGAGAGGGAAGTGGTCAGTAGATGGAATGGGGAGGGAAATAAGAGTAAGGATCAGATGTGGGGAGAACAGTGTTGGATGGTTATAGTGCTGGGATAAAGAAGGAAAACTGAGGGGGAACATCTCTTTGTCAAGCTGGAGGCCTGCAACAGGATAGACTCCTGGAAAGATATGGGTATGTCTCTAGCTGAGACTCCTAACAGGAGGATGGGATGGGAGACATGAAGACTGAAGTGACCATGTCCTAACCAGGCAGGACTAGTGGAAGAAGGGGAACAACAACCCACTGAAAAAAATCTGTGACCCAAAAATTACCCTGAGTCCAAAAGGTGTATGGATAATGAGGCAACAAATATTGGAGGAAATTCCAACCAATAATTGGCTCAGCCTGAGACCCAACCCATGATGGATAGCCAATTCTTGACACTATTATTGATGTGCTGCTATGCTTTCAGACAGGAGTCTAACTTGACTGTCCTCTGACAGGGTCCATCTAGCAGCCAAGCAAGGGGAAGAGCACTGGGGTCCCTGTGGAAGTGTTGGGGGAAAGATGGAAGAACCTGGAGGGGGCAGGAACCTCACAAGAAGACCAACCAACAGAGACAACTAACCTAGTCCCATTTGGATTTCAGAAACTGAGACATCAACTAAGGAACATGCATGTTCTGGACCTAGGTCCCTGCACACATGTAGCAGATGGGGGGTCTTCGTCTTCATGTGGGGTGTCTGGTGAGATGTGGGGGGGTGCACTGTTTCTTTTTTAATTTTAATTTTTATTAATTACAGTTTATTAACTTTGTATCCCCCCTGTAGCTCCTGCTGTTTCTATCATAGATTCTATTGACTGATTTTGGATCACTTCCCCAGAAAGAGCTTCCTTGCCTGGCCTCGGGGATAAAGATGTGTTCAGTCTAGCCCTAATGTGACATGATGTATTGGGGGAAGTTAATATGGGAAGGAGGCTCTCCTTTTCTGGGAGAAAGGCAAAGGGGAACAGGGAAAGGGGAGGGGAGACTAGGAAGAGAGGAGGGAGGGGACACCCTTGGGATGTAAAGTAAATACACTGAATTTTTTTAAAAAGTGGAAAGAAAGAAAGAAAGAAAGAAAGAAAGAAAGAAAGAAAGAAAGAGAAAGGAAGGAAGGAAGGAGAAAGAAAGAAAGAAAGAAAGAAAGAAAGAAAGAAAGAAAGAAAGAAAGAGAAATGAAGGAAGGAAGGAAGGAAGGAAGGAAGGCAGGAAGGAAGGAAGGAAGGAAGGAAGGAAGGAAGGAAGGAAGGAAGGAAGGAAGGAAGGAAGGAGAAAGAAAGAAAGAAAGAAAGAAAGAAAGAAAGAAAGAAAGAAAGAAAGAAAGAAAGAAAGAAAGAAAGAAAGAAAGGCTGAGCAAGGCAGTAAGTAGCAACCTCCATTGCCTATGCATCAGATCTTGCCTCTAAGTTCTTGCTCTGCTTGATTTTCTGCCCTAACTTCCTTTGGTGATAAACTGTGATGTAGAAATATAAGCCAAATAAATACTCTACTCCACAACTTCCCTTTGGTCATGGTTTATTGTTTATTATCTATTCTGCCCTCTCAGCAATAGAATACCTAAGATACAGTTACAATTCTTTTTGTTCCTATAAATTCACTAATAATGTTACTTCTTTTATTCGATGATGTTAGTGATATGGCTCTTTGCAGTTCTTTCCTAGCAGTTATGCTAAATATTTATCCATTTTTCGAAGTACCGATATTTGTTTCTATTGACTTTCTTTGATATTTGCAAAATATTTTTATTCTAATGTCCCCTACTAACTACCTTGAATTAATGCACTTTTATTTCTCCAGTGACTTACTGGGAAAGTTAAAGTCACTGATTTGTGGTGTTTATTCATTTTTAGATTGACATTTGTTAATCTTGTCATATTCTGAATTTTTTCTTTGTGATTCCTACATTAACTCTGATCATAACTACTACATGTTGGTTAATTTCTCAAATGGTTCATAATATACGCTTTTGTTGTTTCATTAAAGAACATAATTTCAATTCTCTTGAACACTTTTCTTTCTTGTTAATTAATAAAGCATAATCATCTCTTAGAGAAGATCACGAACATACTTTTTGTTGTTTTAGAAGAAGTGTCCATAGATATCTAGCAAGTCTTCTTTATCTAAGGTGTGTAAATACGTGCTAAATTTCTGTGTAGTTGAATGATTCATCATAGCTAAATGAAGAACTGAATTCTTTATTGGTGATCAAATTGCATAATACTCAAGTTTTGTCAGTTCCTATGATATGTATTTTGAATTTATGCCCTAACACATCAATACAGTTTTAACAGTCTAAGTCAGTTAGGATTGAAAAGTGTTGTTAAAATAGTGTATTCACATCTTCTCTTATGTTTGCGTTTGCCAGTACGTTTATCAGTGAGTGGTATTCCTTACTATATTGGGAAGATTCCTTTTTTCTCTTCTATATAATTTCCAGTTATTTAAAGTTACTATCTCAGTTTTAGTGCATAAAGGACATTATAAATCCTGCTATTCTCTCTCTCTCTATTTCTGTCTCTCTTTCTCTGTGTGAGTGTGTGTGTGTGTGTGTGTGTGTGTGTGTGTGTACAGGCACTGTGTGTGCATTTGTATATTGAGTCAAGAGACCAACATCACCTTTCTTCCTTGATAGCTGTGCAACTGATTTTTTGAGGCAGAGTCTCTCTCTGAACAACACTCATGAACTGATTAAATTAGTTGTATAGGAAGTTCTAGGGATCTGTGTCCACCTCCTTACCCTCATCTTCACCCAGGGTTACAGATAACTATAACAACTCCTTGGTTTTATACATGTGTGTTGGGTATCTGAACTTGCTAGATAACAATAATTTCCCTGGAAGCACATTACCCACAGAGCCTTCTCCCCAGCATGATGTATAGTTATTTGATTGTATTTTTCTCTTGACCTATTGATATTTGACCGTCCAGTTCTCTAGATAACAACTATCTGTTAAAAAGTTCAGCTGTTAATTAAAAAAAAAAATGATTCTTTATATGAAGTAACTTGTTTTTCTTGTGTTGAATTTAAGAGTCTCTCTGAATCTTTGTGTTCTTATTATTTATGTTTCCAGGGGTAGTATTTATGAATCATTTCATTATTTGTACTCATTAGTTTTTCTCATACTAGATAATCTCAACTGAATGATATTTAAATTCAATTTCTTTCCATCTTTAAGCTCAAATCTACAGTTGAATCTTTTTAATGAGTTTCAATTACTTCTTTTTAAATTATAGATTCTTATTTTATTTTTTAATGTTAGTATATATTTGTGCAAAATATCCATTTGGGGAGATATCATTTTTCTCTCTTGACATTTGGCTAAGGCTTTTTTGAGTTCTCTGAGCATTTTTTTTAATAAAACCAAATCAATGTTTTTTGGTCTACTGTGATGTCTAAAATTCTTCAGAAAGGAGTTTTGTCAATTTTTTTTTCATTAATTGAAGAAAAACAAATTAGTCAGGTAAAAATATGTGTCAACTGAAGAAGAAAATGAAAGGAACTGGTTAGATGGATAGGGACAAAAACTTTGGCAAAGGGAGAGAGCGGTAATGGTATCTTCTTAACCCAATTTATATATCTAATTCCAAGATATAACATGGTGCCAAGTAGAACTGGCATTACAGGTGAGATTTATTATAAAGTCACAAACTAAATTCCATATGAAAAAATTAATAATTTCCAGGAGAGAAATTAATCACTCATGCAGTTACTAGACCACTAATACAGATCTGTGTTTCAGTCACAGGAATATTATGTATGATATGTTGTATGTGGCTTCTCATCTGGTATTTACACTTTCTATTTTTAATTCACCCACCACTATAGAAGTACATTAAAAAGGATCCTCACAGTTCATCACAAAACACATACTTCTATTCATATCCATGCATTTTCTTAGTATTCAAAGTATTACGATTCATTATGGAATTTGCATACAAAATTTGTTGTAGCTGGTTCTCTTCCTCATCTCATGTTCATCTCCATGCTCTTCATGGTACCCTCTACCCCAAGTCTCTTCCTTTCTATTATTATGTCTGATCTCATGTGCTCTACTGCTCTTTTCAAGATTCTTCAACATCTCTTGTTTTCCTGTCGTGGTTCCATTGCTAAAAAACAGAGTTTTAAGTATTTCGAGTGAAGAATTCAATCTTAAGAATGCCATGAAGTTGAACATTGATTCCAAAATGTTTAGGGCTTTCTCTTCTTGCTAAAAACTTGCACTGGTAAGAACACTTATACACAGTTTCCTTCTATTTTTTGTTTTAAATCTTCTGAAATACAGTGCTGAATTCAAAATCATTGAATATAATCCCAGCCTTCTTTTTTGAGATATTTCTTCATCAGTCAGTCCTATATGATACTCTAAGAAATTCATATACAAAAAGCCTAGAAAGTTGAATAAAATTACAACAATTTTACATGAATTGAGTGATAAAACCCAAAGTTGATATTTTACAAAAGCAAATAGGCTTCTAAATAAATAAATAAATAAATAGATAGATAAATAAATAAAATTCTTCTACTTTAGCCAATCACTAGTTTACTGTATCCTAAATGAATAGAGTAGTAATTATGAGTTAGAGATGAAAAGTTCTTCGACAAATATTTTTCTGCCAAGAAAATCCTAAGATAAATCTGAAAGGTTTTATTAGTCAAGAACATTTATTTAATATGAAATTATTCACTCATAAATTACAAGATATGCCAGAAAGCAAATGAATAAAACCAAGACAAATGTAACATACTGAAAGCAGACTTACAGTATACATATTACCATCATTGGGGTAGAGACGAACTATGATTAAACGTTTCTATAATGAGGCTACACAGGTTGGTAAAGGCTAGGCTCACAACCAAACACAACAGTCTCTATAATATATTCTTAAAACCTTTTTGATAGAAGTGATTGCTAGGAATTTAAAATCCTGGTTGAAATTCAGAAAGGATCAAAGATAACGAACACAGTTGCAATGCTAAAATAAAGAGCATATAATGTAAACATAATAATTAATAGCCATATGTATTAAAATAGCTTTACATGCATCACTGTACGTAACATGGGTTTATGAATGTGTGTATGTATTGCATCAAAGCAAAATCTGAGCTTTTTATATTTAAGAGCGCAGGAGGGAAGACAACACGGAATAAACATCCATTTGTCCAAACTGATTACACACATTAGCCTCAAGAGGCTGGAAAACTTATTTATTTCCTGTAAGAAGCAAAACAGAGTTGAACAAAATGTCTCAAAGCACATCATAGTAAGATTCCTAAAATATACAAGATAGTAAAAAAGTAACATTTTTTTGAAACCCCTGTGTCCTGTTTGGATTTTTCTAAATTGGAACTGGGATTACAAAATTAGTTTATTTACATTTGCATTTTGTCTGCATGTATGTCTGTGTGCAGGTGTCAGGTCCTGTGTACAGTTGTGAGCTGTCATGTGGGTGCTGGGATTAGAACCCAGGTCCTTTGAAGAGCAGCCAGTCCCCTTAACTGCTGAGCCATCTCTACAACCCTTTTCTAAGTTGGATATATGATGTTCTCTCATATGTGACATTACTTACTTATGACCTCCTTTTAAATTAGTGGGTGCACTTTGATCTGGGTTATGTGCACAGTTTCTGGTGTGTTTTGTTGTGTTCAAGGGATTATTCTGTTTTGTTTCCTGTGAGACCTTTGTATTGCATCCTATCCCAATGCTTTCACGTTGTTCATCTTGGAATAAAACTAATATTTCAAAAAAAAATTAAAGTGAATTGCAGTTCAAAAGTTTATCCCAACGTTACAGACAACCTATGCTGCTGTTTCTGTTTAAAATTCAAAGGTGGGAGTGCTTTTTTTGTTTTGTTTTGTTTTGTTTTGTTTTGTTTTTCTGGTTGTTCTTTAACAGTCTGTGGTCTGTAAATTCTATGTTCCCTTCCCCATTTCCTTTGTTCTGCTCAACTTTGTTGGCACTTTTACAATTTCTTCTGATGGACTTACATTTAAATGGAGGGCTGACTTGACCTGTCAGTTTCATATTCATGAAAATAAGAGTATTCTAAGGGCAGTTCATTTAACCCTTTCTGGGAAGCATTGAACTCAACATGAGATTGGGCAGAACCTCCAGAGAACGTCACACCAACATGTCTCATGTAGTAATCTTGCTTTGTTCAGGGTCCCGGGTCCTTATGCTTCTTCTTTCTTCTTATTTTTCTGGTGATAATTCCAGGTTTCTTTGGATTTGGGAAAAAGGTATTTCCTCTGTTTGTGTTACTCAGTGTCCATGGGATGTTTATATATTTTTACCCTGGAGCTTGGGGTTTGTTATTTAGTTCCTATTTCTGTTTTGATTTGTGGTTTAAATTGGTTGAATATTCATTTTTGAAAAATCAGTTTCATTCATGAAATAAGCTTTTATATCAAACCTGACAAGGATATCATTAGTTAATGAGAACACAGAACAAAATTCTCACAAACTAAAAAAAATTACAAATAAAATAACAGAAAATAAATTTCAGCCATATATTAAAATGAAAGTGTATCACAAGCCATTGAAATTCATTCTTGAAATACAAGTATTTTAAACACAAACTAATCAATCACCTGTACTTATAAAATAAAGTATTTTATTTTAAGTATTTTATTTAAAGTATCACAGTATTGTTTAATGTACACAGAGACATATGATAATGATCATACCAACTGATGATTTCATTCATCTTCCTAGCTAACTAGGAATAAAAAAAAATCCTAAACTTAAAATATTTCACAATTTTTCTCCAGTTGAGAAATATTGAAAACTTTGCCAAGAAAAAGGAAAATAAATAACGATATATTAGATTACTGTCAATTAACCCAAACAATATATAATTTTAGGGAGACTTCAGGGTAAAAGTTAAAAAAAAATCAAGTGTATGTCAGCGTATTTATACAGCATCAAAGTGCTAGCAGTGAACACTTTGACATAAATATATTTAGGAATGTATCAAAGTTAAATTCCTTGGGACGAATCTAATTCCTTTAAAGATTTCACACTACAGTTAAAATATTTGTGTGAGAAATTAGACAGAACCCAAAGTAATGGAGAACTACATCAGTTTTGTTTTTTACATTATAAAATTCAGAATTATGCAGACTAAGACTTTCTAAATAGATCTGTACAATGATGCATTATTGACTAAAAGCATTTTCTCTTGTGGAAGTTATCAAGGTGATTCTAAAAATTAGCAGAAAGTTCCTAATAAGATAAAATGAATACTGAAGAATGCAGAAGTACTTAACTCATCAAGTGTACAAACGTATTCACACACCTGCTCCAAAGCAGAAGTTACGCATTGAGGGAAAGCTGTACCAGTAATTACAGCAACAACAGTCACCATAGTGAATCCAGATGCAGACTTACAGCTGTAAGACAACTCACTTATCTCAAACGTCGTTGATGCCCTTTGTGACCTGTGCAGTCCAATTAATGAAACAGTCACCTAAAACTATACAAGGCAATGCATTGCAGATGTGTCGTGTATTTAAATGCTAAGCCTACAAAGCTTTTCAAAGGTTTGAATTGAGGCTGAATTGCTGAGCCTTTTTCTTGGCGATGGAACAGTCTCATTGCTGCAAGCCAGTGAGACCACGTTCTGTTCTGTTCATCATTCCAGCCACGCTTCTCCCATCCAAAGTTACAAATAAATTGCTGTTCTACGAATTATTCTTAAATTTTTTTTTCAAAAATAAAAGTGTATGCTCTGAACAAAATACCATTGAGATGATGAACATAAAAACGGTGGGCAAACCATTCCCAAAGTTTATAATAGATTACATAATGAAGATATCTTAAAGCTAAACTGTCAGATGAAAATCAAATTAAAAAAAAATCAAGAAAAGACCTTAACATCAACAAAATATACTAAAGCCCTAGAAGCATGTGGGAGAAGAGCACAGCAGAGTGTTTTAGATATACATTGAGTGCATGACCAATGGAAAAACAAAGAACAAACAAACAAAAACAAACACTAGAATTAAAGATAACTTTTTTTCTGCTTTATGAAAGAAAACATTAAAAGAATGAGAAAGCAAGCTATATATTTGGAGAAAATATTCACAAACTAAACATTTCGTAATATTTGTTAAATATACATGCCGCTCTTAAAATTCTGTATGGCCAGGATCCAGGCAGTCCTGATGAGACTTGATAGGGTAGTGTCAGGGAGTAGGAGAGGAGGACTCTCCCTTTCAATGAACTAGGGAAGGGGAGAAAGGAAGGGAGGGAAAGTGGGTTTGGAAGGAGATGAGGGAGGAAGCTAAATTAGGATATAAAGTGAATAAATTGTAAAAACTAAAAAATAAATAAATTAAATTTAAGAAATTTTTTATGGCCAAAACCAAAGTAAGCTTAAACCTGGACCAAAGATTTTTTTTTTTTACACAAAATATTTTTTTTTAATTTTTTTTTAGATTACAATACGATTACGTCCCTTCCTCCTTCTTTCCTATACCCCTGCTTACTCTCTTTAAATTCATGGCCTCTTTTTTCACTGGTTGTTGTTGTTAAACAAATTTTAACAGTCACCTTTCCAAGCCAAAATGTGGTATTAAGTGTCATCAAGAGATGCAACTGGGGGGGGGGGGGGGCAGAGCCAAGATGGCGACTAGCACACACAGTTTCCGAGCTGTGGAAGAGATAAAGTTCTGAGTTGATGAGCGGAAGAACTTCTGAAGCCAGAGAAACAACGGAGAGACTTTCTAAACAACAGGGAACATCGCAGGAGGTGAAAACCTTGGTCTCGGGTCACCCAGGGACTTGTTTGGGGAAGACCTAACTGCCTGGGGCCTGCAGCCACTGAGGCGGAGCCCCAAGCCCTTTATCGGCAAAGGCCAGCAGTACTGTGTCTCGGAGCCCCAGATTCGCGCGACGGGACACATTGAAAGCAGTGCTCAGAGGAAAATTTATAGCACTAAGTGCCTACAAGAAGAAATCCGTAACATCACATACAAACAACTTAATGGCCCAACTAAAAAACCTAGAAAAAAAAGAATCAGATACACCCAAGAGGAGCAGACGGCTGGAAATAATCAAACTAAGAGCAGAAATCAATCAATTAGAAACAAATAAAATTATCCAAAGAATCAATGAAACAAAAAGCTGGTTCTTTGAGAAAATAAACCAGATAGACAAACCCTTAGCCAAACTAACTAAAAAGCAGAGAGAAACCATACAAATCAGCAAAATCAGAAAGGAAAATGGGGACATAACTACAGACACTGAGGAAATCCAAACGATTATTAAGTCATACTACAAAAGCCTATATGGCACAAAATTTGAAAATCTAAATGAAATGGATAACTTTCTTGACAGATTCCATCTACCAAAATTAAGTCAAGATCAGGTAGAAAGACTGAATAGCCCTATATCTCCCAAGGAAATTGAAGCAGTCATTAACAGTCTCCCCTCCAAAAAAAGCCCTGGACCAGATGGCTTCAGCGCAGAATTCTACAAGACCTTCAAAGAAGTACTAACACCAATTCTCCTCAAACTATTCCACAAAATAGAAACAGAAGGAACACTACCAAACTCATTCTATGAAGCCATAGTCACTTTGATACCTAAACCACACAAAGATCCAACAAAAAAAGAGAACTTCAGACCTATCTCTCTTATGAACATTGATGCAAAAATACTCAATAAAATACTTGCAAACCGAATCCAAGAACACATCAAAGATATCATCCACCATGACCAAGTAGGCTTCATCCCAGGAATGCAAGGGTGGTTCAACATACGGAAATCCATCAATGTAATCCACCACATAAACAAAATGAAGGAGAAAAACCACATGATCATCTCCTTAGATGCTGAAAAAGCATTTGACAAAGTCCAACACCCATTTATGTTTAAAGTCTTGGAGAGATCAGGGATACAAGGCACATACCTAAAGATAGTAGAGGCAATATACAGCAAGCCTATAGCCAACATCAAACTCAATGGAGAGAAACTTAAATCAATCCCACTGAAATCAGGGACAAGACAAGGCTGCCCACTCTCTCCATATCTCTTTAACATTGTACTTGAAGTCCTAGCCAGAGCAATAAGACAACTAAAGGAGATCAAGGGGATACAAATCGGAAAGGAAAAGGTCAAAGTGTCACTATTTGCAGATGATATGATAGTATACATGAGCGACCCCAAAGATTCAACCAGAGAACTTCTTCAACTGATAAACACCTTCAGCAAAGTGGCAGGATACAAAATCAACTCAAAAAAATCAGAAGCCCTCTTTTATACCAAAGACAAAAAGGCTGAGAAAGAAATTAGGGAAACAACACCCTTCACAATAGCCACTAATAACATAAAGTACCTTGGTGTGACTCTAACCAAGCAAGTGAAAGACCTGTATGAGAAAAACTTCAAGTCTTTGAAGAAAGAAATTGAAGAAGATCTCAGAAGATGGAAAGATCTCCCGTGCTCATGGATTGGTAGGATTAACATTGTGAAAATGGCCATCCTGCCAAAAGCAATCTACAGATTCAGTGCAATTCCCATCAAAATACCAACTCAATTCTTTACAGACCTTGAAAAAAAGATTCTCAGCTTCATATGGAGAAACAAAAAACCCAGAATCTCCAAAACGATTCTGTACAACAACAGATCATCTGGAGGTATCTCTATTCCCCATCTCAAGCTGTACTACAGGGCAACAATAATAAAAACTGCATGGTATTGGCATAGAAACAGAAAGGAGGATCAATGGAATCGCATAGAAGACCCAGAAATAAACCCACACACCTATGAATACTCAATATTTGACAAAGAAGCCAAATCCATTCAATGGAAAAAAGACAGCATCTTCAACAAATGGTGCTGGACCAACTGGATGTCTACATGCAGAAAAATGAAAATAGATCCATATTTATCACCCTGCACAAAACTAAAGTCCAAGTGGATCAAGGACCTCAACATAAAACCAGATACTCTAAATCAGTTGGAAAAAAAAGTGGGAAACAGCCTAGAACTCATTGGTACAGGAGACAACTTCCTGAACAGAACACCAACAGCACAGGCTCTAAGAGCAACAATCAATAAATGGGACCTCATGAAACTGAAAAGCTTCTGTAAAGCAAAAGACACTGTCATCAAAACATATAGACAGCCTACAGACAGCCTACAGATTGATTGTCATCAAAACAAATAGACAGCCTACAGAATCTTCACCAACCCTTTATCTGACAGAGGGCTAATATCCAGTATATATAAAGAACTAAAAAGCAGAAAAACAACAAACCAAGTAATCCACTTAAAAAATGGGGAACAGAGCTAAACAGAGAATTCTCGAAAGAGGAACATCGAATGGCAGAGAAACACTTAAAGAAATGCTCAACCTCATTAGCCATTAGGGAAATGCAAATCAAAACGACCCTGAGATTTCACCTTACACCCATCAGAATGGCCAAGATGAAAAACTCAAGTGATAGCACATGCTGGAGAGGTTGTGGAGAAAGGGGAACCCTCCTCCATTGCTGGTGGGAATGTAAACTGGTTCAACCACTTTGGAAGTAAATCTGGCGCTTTCTCAGACAACTAGGAGTAGTGCTACCTCAAGACCCAGCTATACCACTCCTAGGTATATACCCAAAATTTGCTCAAGTACACAACAAGGACATTTGTTCAACCATGTTCATAGCAGCTTTATTTGTAATAGCCAGAACTTGGAAACAACCCAGATGTCCATCAACGGAGGAATGGATACAGAAATTGTGGTATTTTTACACAATGGAATACTACTCAGCAATCAAAAAGGAGGAAATAATGAAATTTGCAGGCAAGCGATGGGATCTAGAAAAGATCATTCTGAGTGAAGTATCCCAGAAGGAGAAAGACAAACTTGGTATATACTCGCTTATATAGACCTACAAGATATGATAAACATAATGAAATCTACACACCTAAAGAAGATAATCAAGAAAGTGGACACAGGCGAAGGTGATTAATCTTCATTTAGAAAGACAAATGGGATGTGCATTGAACTTATGACAGGAGTCTACCACAAAAGGCATCTGAAAGACTCTACCTAGCAGGGTTTCAAAGCAGACACTAAGACTCATAACCAAACCCTCGGCAGAGTGCAGGGAATCATATGAAAGAAGGGAAGTTAGTATGATATGGAAAGGATAGGAGCTCTACAAGTACCAAATATATCTGGGCACAGGGTCTTTTCTGAGACTGACACTCAACCAAGGACCATCTATGGATATAACCTAGAACTTCTGCTCGGATGTGGCCCGTGGTAGCTCAGTAACCAAGTAGTTTTCCAAAGTAAGGGGAACACGGACTATTTCTAACAGGATCTCAAGGGCAGGCTGTTTGACCACCCCTCACCCCCAGGGGAGGCACAGTCTGTTAGTCCACAGAGGAGGACTTTGCAGCCAGCCCTGAAGATACCTGATAAAACAGGGTCAGATGAAAGGGGAGGAGGTCCTCCCCTATCAGGGGACTTGGAAAGGGGCAGGGAGGAGACCAGGGAGGGAGTGTGGGGTTGGGGAGGGAATGAGGGAGTGGGATACAGCTAGGACACAGAGTTAACAAAATGTAACTAAAAAGAAAAAAAAAAAAGAGAGATGCAACTGAAATCAATAACGAATGCTACTGTGCATCTACTAAACACTACATAACACTGGAAACTCCCAATTCTAGAGACCACGCAGGGCAATAGTATAGCAGAAAGATGCACGTGGTATATACTCACTGATATAGACATATAATATAGGATAAACCTACTAAAATCTGTACACCTAAGGAAACTAATCAAGAGGGAGGACTCTTGCTAAAATGCTCAGTCCCTATCCAGAAGGGCAAAGAGGATGGACATCAGAAGAAGGAGAAAAGAGGGAACAAGTCAGGAGCCTGACAGAAGACCTCTGAAAGGTCCTAAGCAGACTATCAATGCAGATGCTGAGACTTTTTGGCAACGTTTGGGCAGAGTGCAGGGAATCATATGAAAGAAGTGGGAAACAGTAAGATCTGGAGAGGAAAGAAACTCCACAAAGAGAGCAACAGAACCAAAAAATCTGAGCACAGGGGTCTTTCCTGAGACTGATACTCCAAACAAGGACCATGTATGAAGATAACCTAAGCCCCCTGCACAGATGTAGCCCATGGCAGTTCAGTATCCAAGTGAGTTTCATTGTAATAGGAACAGGGACTGTCTCTGACATAATCTGATTGGCCTGCTCTTTAATTACCTCCCCCTGAAGGGGAAGCAGGATTACCAGGCCACAGAAGACAATGCAGCCATTCCTGATGAGACCTAATTGACTAGGATCAGAAGGAAGGAAAAGAAGCCCTTCCCTATCAGTAGACTTCGGGAGGGGCATGAATGCAGAGGGTGGAGGAAGGGAGGGATTGGGATGGGAGGAGGAAGGGAACCACAGGGGAGATAAAAAGTGAATAAAGTGTAATTAATAAAAAAATTAAAAAAAATAGTATCACCTTTTACTGGTGGAAACTTGCAGCCTCATCCGGTAGTTTCTTATAAATGCTTAGACACCCTGACCATGAATTCCAACAATTCCCCTTGATGTTTATCAAGAGGAAATAAAAATTTATGTTCGCAGTAAAAGCAGCAGAAAGATGTTTTTATTAGCTTTCTTGGTGATTTTTAAAGTGACTAAGATTCACTTCAGTAGATAAATGGATAAAAATATCTGTGTTACATTCAGAAAACACAGCATCTGTCACTAGAAGGAAATACATTGGCAGACCATGGGAAGGCATGGAGGAACCTTAAGTTGATAACACTAGGTAAAACAAGCTCTTATGAAACTTGATTGCTCCAACTATGATATTCCAACAAGGCAAACAATGGACAGAGTAAAAAAAAAATAGTTTTTTCACAGGTTAGATCATGAAGAACAAATATGTAGGCAGAGCATAGAGGATTTTCATGATAGTAAAAGGCTGTTTGATACTACAGTGTTGCTCACGGGACCCTGTACTTTTCCAAAGTCATAGAATTCCCAAGACCTTAATGCAAACAATAGGACATATTTGGTTATGATTGGTTAGTAGACACTTAAGAGTTGAACCATTGAACTTAGTAGTCTGGTGTTAAAAATGCAAAAGCTAAGAATGTAGAAGGGAAAGCACATATGGAAACTTTCTCTGTGTTCCTCTTACTTTTGTGATGCTCTGGAAAAAAATAATTTTTTAAAAGGTTATGTACTGTGTTATAACCTTTATAACACAGTATAAAGAGAGATTCTGAACAGTACTGAACTTCAACTGTGTCTTCTTAACCTAAATTAGCAATCACATTCTGATCACAACAAAGACAACAGATAAATTCCAAACAATAGACATTCTATAGCAGTATCTGATCATTGTCTCTCACAATGATCAAGGTCATAAAAATAAAACAAAAAAACAAATAAAAAAAAAAAAGAAGAGGGAAACTCTCCATCAAATAGAATGTTTTGGAGTGTGTCTACATTTTCTGTGTTCCTTATATGCTACTTTTCTAACATAATATGTTATTTAAAAAATTTAAAAAGCAGAGCTGTAGAGATGGTTCGGTGGCTAAGAGGACTGGCAACTCTTCCAGAGTACTTGGGTTCAATTCCCAATACACATACTGCAGATCACAAACATCTGTAATTCCAGGTCTAGGGGATCTTATGCCATCTTCTGGCCTCCATAGGCACCAAGCATGCGCCCAGTACATAGATATAAGTGCACTCAAAACACTCAAACACAGAAAATAAATAATTAAAAAGAAATTTTATCCACACATATGTGCATACATATACTCTCACACATATTTGTACTCACCATACTCAGATAAACTCATGCACAGAATTGTGTGCACACCCACACAAACACACACACAATACACTGAGAAAGTGAAAAAAAAGCAGTTTATTTAAGGTTACAGAAGCCAATATATTGAGTTAACATTTTCTCATTTGCCGAGTAGTAACTATCAGTTCTTTCCACTATAATCAACTCGACCAAAAGCAGCTAACAGAAATTTATTTGTTCTAAGAATTGAAAAGCTCAGAGAAATTTGCCAGCCTTGGAAAGGATAGAACTTGGCACTCAAAAATGTCACTGGATCTCTGCAGTTTATCACTGACTCTGCTGCCTTTGCTCTCTATAGACTTCCATCAAATGATGGAAACTGACCAACAGCACTGCCACATTCCTGTTCTTCTAGCTCAGCAGCATTTGTTTGAAATATAGCTGTCCCTTCCCAATAACTTTAAAGAAAAACCCAGGACTTCCTGCACCAGCTGTCTGGGAGCATCACCTAACACCATGTTAAACTGATATGTCTCAGAACAGAAAAATAGAGTCATCCTGCCTACTTAGTACTTGGGAAAAAGGATGTGTCATGGGGGTGGGGGAGGCAAAATAAAATAGCTGATAACAAATCAACAACAATAGTAAAAAATACTGAATATGATTTTAGTTCTTAGGCTTGGTAATGAATACAGAAACAAAGTAGAAAATAAATGTAGGTGTGTAAAGAAAATGTAAAGAAAGAATTATGTCTGAAGTAGCAATAGTGCAACTCATCCAGTTTTAAACAATGTGACTTTCAGTTATGTAAAGACAATGAGTATGGGATTTCTGAAGTTAAAAACAGATAAGGACTAATGTAGAAGAGCAAACAATCAGAAACCTTTGTTTATGCACATTATTTTATATGCTGTATTAAAATGTACACTAATATAAGGACTTTTGTACAGAACAGAGCAGACAAGTTATCAAGGAATTCTCTGTATAAAGAAGTACTGTATTCCATGATCCTTTGACTTTAAATAAATAAATGCATATTTTTTTGCATTTACAAAGATTGAAATTAAAGCTAAAACTACTCTTCATTTATTAAGAAAATTAGATTTTCAGTAACAAAAATAAGCCCAATATATAAGACGTGCAAATTCAATAATCTGATATTTAACTTGGCCTAAATTTAATAAAGTATGCCTGCTATCACTCCTCTTTTCCCTCAAATGCATTTCTCTTCTCTTTGATCATGAAGAAGCCAACACAAAATGAACTCAGTGACTCAGTGGCATTTTGGAAATTCTTTGACTCATAATGGTTAGTCAGTTTTTGTTTTGTTGTTTGTTTTAATCTTACAGGCTTTTTTAGTATATACTATGATTTCTGGTTTTGTGATTTTTATAGTATTTATTTGTGTATAAACATATGTATCTCTGCATCAACTTATATGTATTTCTAGTGCTTTTTCTATGTCTTTTCCCCTGTTTGTTTATTTATATTTATTATCATCATCATCGTCATGACTTAGATGCTTGTTTATATTCTAGTATGTGTGAGAGAGAGCAAGACAGAGACTGAGGCAGAGGTGGTATGGATTTGGATGAGTGGAAAAATAGAGCATTTCTGAGAGAATGGAGGAGAAACTGTAATCAGAATATATTGTATAAAAAAATCTACTTTCAATAATAGGAGGTAACTCTATAACAAGAAAAAGATTACCATAGTCACTAGCAATATAAAAACCTATAATTATAATATTTTTAAACAACTGTTTGATCGTAAATAAAGATAGCAAAAGCATCTATGTTTGGTCAGGCCTCATAATGCTTCTTTGAAACCACTGAGCACTGAGTAGTCATGTATTTTTTTTCTTTTTTTTTTTTATATATTTTGCAACTGGAACAGAAAATGACATAATGATTCAATGAGTCCCACATAGGAATTTGCATCCTTTGATTGTTAGTAACAGAGGAACGTAAAAATGAAAACTAAGCAAAATGAAATAAATATGTGTATATGTATTTCAACATGTATGTGTCAGTAGGATGCATGGTGATTTCCAATTATTCACTATGGTCTGAAGTGTGTCCCATTGAAGTCTTGGTCTAAAGTACTTTAGAACTCAACTCTTTTTGGAGATTCAACTTCAAAAAGAAAACTAAGATTAAAATGAAATCCTGAAGTAACCCAAATTATGACTGTCATCCTTAGAAGAAGATGAAATTAAGACACAGACATACAGAAACATGACCATGCAAGGATTTGGGAAGAGACTGCCTTCTACATGGCCAAGAGAGGTCTCAGAAGTGGCTCATGTTGCCAACACCTCAATGTTAGATTTCCAGCCTCCCAAACAGTAAGAGAATAAATGACCATTGTTCCTCTCCATCTGTTATAGCTAACTTTCACTGTGCTATATCATTTAACACATCTACAAAAAGATAAGCATAAGTCTAAGTCCAGTAATTATTGTAAAACTAATCCTTATTTCATAATTTCAGTGGTTGCTTTGAAAAAGCAGTCCCTTCTTATTACATTTCAATCAAAATATGAAATTCCAAAAGAAAATTATTTTTCTCATTAATATTTCAAGTAGAAAATGTAGTTTGATTTGTAGATATTCCAACATTGCATGAGTAGGAGAGGTGAGAGCTGCCTAATAAAATAATTAATTGTTATTAATGAAACTAAAAAATTTTCCAAAGTATCAGTCTCATTAGTAAAAGACCAAGTATGGAGTCCCAGTGCTCAAGCAGCATGGGAAAGTAGTATATAATCTACATCAGGTAAAAACTGTCCAGGGAGTGATGGGTAAGAAGTAAGTTCAGAACAGAGAAGACTTATGTTTTCAAGAGGTCTCACAGGTCACAGAAGGACCTCTTGGATTTAAGTTTGCTACTTAATCCAATGTGAAACAGCAAGAAATAGTTTTACTCAGGACGCTATACAGTTGTAAATGTCAGGTGTATTCTATAAGGATAGAGAAGGGTCAGTTTCAGTAATGGAGGCAAAACATCTGGCTAGGAGTGCTAGGATCACATGAGTCAAAGAGGAGATGGTGACTTATGACAAGGCAGAAAGAGAAGAGTAGAGATATGGTTACGCTAGAATGTACTTGGAAGGCGAAGTTTAGAGAGCTTACTGGTATATTTACTACCAAGGTAATAAAATAACTGTCATATGTCTTAGGTTCTTGATTTGAATATTCAGTGAATTTATAAACCATTCACTGAAGAAGAAGTACACGGAGGCAGAGATGGGAGATGGGAGGATGCAATCGGAGAAATTAAGAGGTAGGTGTTGACTATATTAATTTAAGCTATATATTCTCTAATAAATAGAAAGCTTCAACTGGGTGACAGCACAAGTAAATTAAACTCTGTTAAACTGTGGGTTACTATTTACTTTAGCAAAATGTAACTTGAAGTAATATATAATTGGAGCAGACTGTGATAATAAGATGTACAAAATACAAATGAGTTTTCCCCCAATGAATTACAAAGAGTCAGGAAGAGAGCTGATTTAAAATGTCAAAAGACCATACAAAATAGTGGACAATAGTATCCGAGCAAGCATCACTGAAGGAATATTTCAATAGAGTGCAAAGCTGAGAGCATAGTTGTGGAGAGAGAGAACTGTGAATGGTCTCAGTGTGTGTGTGTGTGTATAGCTTAGATTTCAGACCCATAGGTTCCATGACAGGTTAACAAGCACCCAGAGTAACAGTTATAATAGAGGGATGACATTTTGTGACAGTTCCAAGTGGAGCGCATTACAGTGAGAAGATGAAATGGTAAGACTCATTGCATCACGTGTTACTGTTTTTAATAGTAGTCACTGTTTTTACAGTGAGCCTACAAGACTATTACAATTTCAGGCATATCCCTGTTACTGCATGGTACCTTGCTCATATTTGTTACCCAATGTTCTCTTGTTTCTTCCCTCCTTGGTGTGGGTTTGTAGCACTGTGGCCAAAGGCTGTCTGAGAAGGAAAGCTCTCAGGTTACACTCAGTCAGTGAGAGAAGCCAGAGCAGAAACTGAGGGAATGCAGGGAAGCAGAAACTGAAGAGGCCATGGAAGGATACTATATTTTAGCTTGCATCTCATAACTTGCTCACCTTTCTCTCTTATACAAATCAGGACCACCTGCTCAGAAGTGGCACAGCCCACAGTGGGCTGGTCTGGGTCCTCTCTCAATGACCATTTCTCAAAAATAAGAAATAAAGAAGCCTTATCAGATGGAGATATCTCTTTCCAAATGACTCAAGCTTGTGAAAAAAGTAATGTAAATGAACCAACACACTTTCCTACACACACATTGCCTCAAATAATATCTTTTCTGCTTCTATACTGTATATACATATGTGTACATGTACTAAAATCTATGTTGTACACATTTCTCATCCCACATCCATTACCATTGTTGATTTCTTTTTTAAAATTTAAATTTGATTTTTATAATTTATTCACTTTACATCCCTATTGTAGCTCCTTCCCTCATCTCCTACTGGCCCACCCTTCCTCCTCCTTCCCCACTATTCCCCTCCCCTATTTCTCTGAAAGGGAGATCCTGCCTTCCCTACCATCTGACCCCAGTCTCATGTGACCTGGCAATAACCCCACACACACTCCCCTACACATACCAGGGGGAAGTGATCCAACAGCAAGTGACAGAGTCCATGTCAGAGATAACCCTGCTCCCCTTACTAGGGTATCCACATGAAGACTGAGTTGCCTATCAGCTACATTTGAGCAGAGGTTCTAGGACCTCTCCATTCATGGTCCTTGCTTCGTGCATCTGTCTCTGGAGGGCCCCATGAGCCCAGATTTGTTGGCTCTGTACCATTGCTGATTTCATTCATAATTCTAAGTTATACAGCCCAATGATATATCCATCAGTATTTGAATAATTGGAGACAATGTGCCACACACATGTGTACATAGACTCATATACATATAAATATATTTTTTTTTTCTCTCAAGAAAGAGAAAATATAGAACATGTCTCAAGCAATTTTATTTAGCTGTTGAGAAGAGCTAAATTTTGTCACTGGTAAGAAACATTAATGAACTACAAATCATCATATTAAGCAAATAAGACAGACTCGAGGAAATTAAACACCTCAGGCTTTCCTGTAGATTTTAACTCAAAGAAAGGCCCAAAGAGCTAAGAGTTGATTGGAAAGCGAGATTGCAATCTTGTGAGCAAACAAACAGACATACTGCAAAGTATTTGTGTGTGGAGGTGTATGTGTGTGCAGGAGTTGGGGTGGAGGGCAGGTTATCAAACTGATAAAATTACTGGAAACAAAGGGTAATACAAAGAAGTCCTGAATTAAGAGACCTACATCTGGGCGGGAGAGATGGCTCAGAATTTAAGAGAACTGGCTGTACTTCCAAAGGTCCTGGGTTCAATTCCCAGTAACCACATAGTCGCTTTTATAATAATTGCACTTTAATTCTTTGAATGTTGCATTCATCTATACAATATAATAGTGATCATATCTATCTGTCACTACCTTTTACTTACTTGCTCTAGGGTCCCTTATGCAATCTCTTTCCAACTTCATGTCCTATTTACACTTTATTCACTTTGTATCCCCCCATTAACCCCTCCCTCCCCTCCTAATCCCGCCTTCCCTTTCCCTTCTTCATGCATGCCCCTCCCCAAGTCCTATTTTTATCTTTAATTTTGTTTATTAATAGCCCATAGACTCTAGCTCACAAAGATTAAACTGACAATCCGAGAGCCTGTATGGGTCTGGTCTAGGCCTTCAGCATATATGTTATGTCTGTGTAACTTGGTCTTCTTGTGGGACTCCTAACATTGGGAGTTCAGGATGATATTGACTCTTTTGCCTGCTTTTGGGAACCCTTCCTTCCAAATGAGTTGACTTATCCAGCCTTAATATGAAGGGAGGTGATCTAGTTTCATTGCAACTTGATATGTTTATTTTATATCCATGAGAGGCCTTATCTTTTCTGAAGGGAAATAGAGAAGGAATAGATGGGTGGGTAGGGAAAGTAGGAGAGGAGAAAGAAGGGAAAATATGAGAGAATAAGTATGCGGACCTGACTTCAGATCACTGCACCCCATAAAAACTCTTTTATATCTGAATAATGAACAGAAGAAGGTTAAGAATTTCATTTTAAATGCATAGAAACATTTCCTCCTTGTTTATTTTTATTTTGTTTCTCCAAGACAGGGTTTCTCTGTGTAGCCCTGGTTGTTCTAAAACTTGCTTTGTGCACCAGAATAGCCTCAAACTAAGAGATCTGCCTGCCTCTGCCTCTTAATTGCTAAGATTAAAGTCTTGAGGCACCACACTTAGATGGAAGAAAACATTTTCTAAAGAGTCATAACAGAAATATTTCCCATCATTAGGATAAAATGTGGCAATCTAGGCATAGGAAGCATTTGGGATACCAAATAGACAAGCCTAGAAAAGAACCACACCCAACAGAGAGCAAAGAGAGTATCACGAAATCAGTGGGAAATTTCAAGTCTCTCTCTCTCCATACACACACACACACACACACACACACACACACACACACACCCCACACACACAAAATCCCATCAAAATAATGCCAGACTTGTAAACTGAAACTCTAAAAGCTAGTAGAGCAGAAAAGATGGATTTAACATACTGAATGACAACAACTACCAACCCAGAATACGATACCCAGCGAAGCTATCAGTCATAACTGAAATATAAATTTCCATGATCAAAACAGATCAAAGGAAATTGTGAGCACTAACTTAACTCCATAAGAGATACTTGAAAGAATATCAGACTGAAGCAATAAATCTATCCAAAAGGCACAAGGAAGAATAAAGTGTAGTAGAATAACAGTAAAGCAAAGAGGTGAGAAGAACCAAAGAATAAAACAACCCTAGAGTCCAGTTAGTGATGCCCTTCTGTACAAGACTGTCGGGTCATCCACAGGGCCCTGAGTACTATACTATTGGACACATCTCCAAACATGTGCTACTCTCATTCACATTGCAGTCATCAATGCCAACAGTCCTTTAACAAATCCTTCTTTTCATTATGGAAATTTTGATTGTGTTGATCTTGTGCAGAAATTCTTTCCCTCTTGGCTAGTTTACATAGTTCCAGAAGATGCTATTCAGGGTACTTAGGAAAAAGACATCAGTGGACTTACCCAGTGCTGGGTTCTTCACGCTGCATCACTGACATGCTGGCAAGATGTGTCCACTGAAATGATCCATAACAATCATGTCACTATGTGATCGAACATTAGGCTTGCTCTACAGGAAAGATTGCATTCCTGACACTATAAACATGGTCAAAATCCCATGACTGGATAGACCATAGGCTGAGGTTAGGGAAGGCAAGCTCTACTATTGTTTACTAATTGGCCATAGTGTCAAACTGCATTCTAGATACTCATGTTAAAAATCATAGATTACTGCTGCTCTCCCTGGACTGCGAAGCTTCTTTCTGCAGTGGGTAGTGGTTAATACAAGCCTCATAAGTGGCCAAAGTGCTAAGTATAAACAATTCTGAGCACTCAGCTGTGGATGAGTCATGTATATCAACTTCTTACCATGCAAGGCTCATGGCACTTGGAGGAAAGGGGGCTGTGATAATTTAATTTTGAGTGGATGGAGAGAAGAGCTGTGATGTCTTGACTTCTAGAAATAACTTGGTTATTGCATGCATCAACTGATAGCAGCTGGGCTGCCTGATTAAAACTTATAAAAAATGTTTACTATTTTACAACATCACCTTTTTTTCCTCTTAAAATATATTTCCACATCTCTTCATATAAAGTAAAATTAAACATTGATTTTACCAATGGAAGGAGAAAAGAGGAATAGGGGAGTGTAACAGAGGCAAAAATGATTTGGCCACATTCCCACAGTTGATTAACAGCTCTATGCAGGCTCTCACTCAAAATCACAATGCATAGAAAAGGTTTGATTGATGATCAAGTTGCATTGCATTGCTTATTCGTATTGTTTATTATAAACATATTCTTCATAGTTAGTGTTTAGATTGCAAGTAAAATTATAAGGCTGCAAGGACCAAGAGACTTAGATTTGTATGGCCTGAAGACAAATAAGGAAACATTTGCTTTAATTAGTTCAATCAACCAATAAGTTACCTTTCCCTGACCATACAGTGTCATTACAACCATTAATGTATCTTTATTAAGGTAAGCTCTACTAAAATTGCTTTTGTGGGCTTAATACTTTAAAATTCATTGAAGTAATTCAACACCAGATTCCAAAGCAATGTGTTTATTGTACACCATAATACAACAGATAAGAGTTTTATGAACTAAGAGAATAGAAATTACCTAAGCAAAATTTTAACTTTTCTTTCTTGTATTACAAGGAATAATTCTGACAGAAAGTTTTATTGTGAGAGAAAGTTTCTAACTATACCTTTAATTTGGGAGTTCTAGCTATAGCTAATGGTGCATATATTCTAATTTTGCAAAACAAGCAAACAAACAAATAAACAAAAATGAAATCATTGGGGCTTGAGGGATAGCTCATGACTCATGCTTAAGAATACTGGCTGTAAACTTATACAACCACTTTGGAAATCTGGATCCTCAAGATCCAGCTATACCACTCCTAGGTATATATCTAAAAGATACTCAAATATACAACAAGAATATTTGCTCAACCGTCTTTGTAACAGCTTTATTTGTGATAGCCAGAAGCTGGAAACAGCCCAGATGCTGCTCAATTGAGGAATGGATACAGGAAGTGTGGTACATCTACACAATGGAATATTACTCAGCAATAAAAAACAAGGAAATCACGAAATTTGCAGGTAAATGGTGGGAACTGGAAAAGATCATCCTGAGTGAAGTATCCCAGAAGCAGAAAGACACACAGGGTATATACTCACTCATAAGTGGATATTAGACATATAATATAGGATAAACATACTAAAGTCTGTACCCCTAAGGAAGCTAATCAGGAAGGAGGACTCTGGCTAAGATGCTCAATCCCCATTCAGAAAGGCAAAGAGGATGGACATCGGAGGAGGGAGTAAACAGGAAACAGGACAGGAACCTACAACACAGGGCCTTTGAAAGGCTCTAACCTGCAGGGTATCGAGACAGATGCTGAGACTCATAGCCAAACTTTGGGCAGAGTACAGGGAATCTTATGAAAGAACTGGGAAATAGTAAGACCTGGAGAGGGCAGGAGCTCCACAAGGAGAGCAACAGATCCAAAAATTCTGGGCACAGGGGTCTTTTCTGAGACTGATACTACAGCCAAGGACCACTTATGGAGATGGGCTGGAACCCCTGCACAGAGGTAGCCCATAGCAGTTCAGTGTCCAAGTTTGTTCCATATTAATGGGGACAGGGACTGTTTCTGACATGAACTCAGTAGCTGACTCTTTGATCACCATACCCTGATGGAGGAGCAGCCTTGCCAGGCCACAGAGGAAGACAATGCAGCCACTCCTAATGAGACATGATAGACTAGGTTCAGAAGGAAGGGGAAAAACCCTTACATAGACATATAAATACATAAAAAATTTAAGACAAAACTATAATATTTTATAAGCTGGAAAATAATGTATTAAAATTGAAAGTTGTCTGCCTTTAAACTTGTGATTCACTTTAGCAAATGGCTATATATAATAAGTAATTTTTAATGGCAACAAATTATGTTAGTTTATCATAAAAGTTAAAAGAGAGATATATAATAATTAAATTGACCTTAGTTTAGATTAAAACTCTAAAAGAAACTAAAATCTGCACACCAAAAGAAGATAAGCAAGGAGGACCATGGATAAGATGCTCAATCCTCATTCAGAAAGGCAAATGGATAGAGGCAGAAGAGGGAGAAAACAGGAAACAGGAGAGGAGCCTACCATAGAGGGCCTCTGAAAGTCTCTACACAGCAGTGTATTGAAGCAGATCCTGAGGCTCATTGCCAAACTTTGGGCAGAGCGCAGGGAATCCTATGAAGGGGGAGATGAAAGACATGGAGGGGACTGGAGTGTCACAAGGATAACAACAGAACAAAAAACTATGGGCACAGGGGTCTTTTCTGAGACTGTTACTCTAACCAAGGACCATTCATGGAGATATCCGAGAACCCCTGCACAGATGTACCCCATGGCAGCTTAGTCTCCAAGTGGGTACCCTAGTAAGGGGAACAGGGGCTTTCTCTGACACGAACTCAGGAGTGGCTCTTTGATCACCTCACTCTGAGGTGGGGAAGCAGCCTTACCAGGCCACAGAGGAAGACAATGCAACCAGACCTGATAGACTAGGGTCAGATGGAAGGAGAGGGAGCTACAGCTTGGATACTAAGTGAATAAATTGTAATAAATTAAAAAAAATTAAAAAAAAACTTAAAAGGGAAAAATATTAAGTGCTGGTTATATTTTTAATTGATTTCCTTAATCAAAAGATCTCCTTAACTTGGGTATGGTGGCAAAGAGTTATGGTCTAAATACTTGCAAGGAGGATCATTGTCATTTAAAGGCATGCCTGGACTATATACTGAATTCTAAACAGTCAGGGCTATATAACAAGACATGTCTGTACACAATAACAAGCAAGCAAGCAAACAAACAAAAACCCAAAGAAAGTGTTCTTTTTACTTTGAAGTAAAATAAGAATACTACACAATAGATGTTTGTGTAAATTGATTAAGGTAAATGCTATCAACACAGAGAACTCCTCAGAAGATCTGGGAAAAAAATGTAAGAGCCAGAGGGAATAAAGGACTGCAGAACAAGGCCCTCTAAACAAACTAAGCAAAGCTTGTTGATCACAGAGACTAAGGCAGCATGTGCAGGACCTGCATGGGTCTGCACCAGGTCCTCTGACACGTGTGTGTGTGTGTGTGTGTGTGTGTGTGTGTGTGTGTGTGTGTGTGTGTG